>NC_138549.1:20992361-21192361 GCF_964273705.1 Natrix helvetica | reverse complement strand
TGGTGCAAACTGTTAGAAGTTTGCTGGGGGTGTATGTGAGGGAGTAAAAAAAATCTGATTGTCAAGATTTATAATGGAAAGAAATTAAAATCAAAGGAGAAATAGATAGGCACTCCTAGAAAGGCCAAATAAAAGAATTTAAGACATCAGTTGTTGATGAAGAAAAAACAAAAACAAAAGTTTGCAGCCATTGAAGAAAAAATGAATTAGGGCTCTCTGTCCAGGACATGATTGTCCCATAGGGTAGAGAAGCAAAAGTCTAAAAACGAGTTGTGGAAATTAATGAGGGAGAGAACCAACCTAGAACTAAAGAGAAATTTCCTGACAATTACAACAGTTAATCAGTGGAACAACTTGCCTGAAGAAGTTGTGAATACTCCAACACTGGAAGTTTTTAAGAAGATATTGGCTAACCATTTGTCTGAAGCTGTGTAGGGTTTCCTGCCTAAGCAGAGGGTTGGACTAGAAGTCCTTCTAGGTCCCTTCCAACTCTGCAATTATGTTAACTTAGTGTAATGGTGTGAATGATTGAGTCTTGGAAAAATTATTATTATAATAAAATTAAGCATGATCCAGCAGTGTGCTGCAGCTACCCAAAAAATCAACAGACCTGGCTGCATCAACAGAAGGAGATTACTAGAAATTATAGTACCGCTCTATACTCTATGAGGCCACACTTGTAATTCTGCATCCAGTTCTGGTCATCGTAATATCAAAAAGATGCTGAGACTTTAGAAAGAATGGAGAGAAGAGCAACAAGATGATAAGAGCTCTGGAGGCTAAACCATACAATGAACAATTCCAGGAACTGGATATGTCTAGCTTAAATGAGAGAAGGATTGGAGGTGACATGATAGCTCTGTTCCAGCACTTGAGGGACAGTCAAAAGGAAGAGAGGGTCAACTTATTCTCCAAGGCACCTAAAAGTAGGACAAGAAGCAATGGGTGGAAGTTCATTGAAGAGTGATCCTATGTGGAACTAAGAAGAAGTTTGTTGACAGTGAGAACAGTTAATCAATGGAGCAATTTGCCTTCCAGAGCTGTGGGTGCGCCAACACTGGAGATATTCAGAAAACAGAATAACAGAGTTGGAAGGGTCCTTGGAGGTCTAGTTCAACCCCTTGCTTAGGCAGGGAACCCTACACCACTTCAGACAAATGGTTATCCAATAGCTTCTTAAAAACTTCCAGTGTTGCAGCATTCACAACTTCTGGAGGCAAGTTGTTCCATTGATTAATTGTTCTGTCGGGAAATTTCTCCTATAATTCTAGCTTGCTTCTCTCCTTGATTAGTTTTCACCCATTGCTTCTTCTCCTGGCCTCAGGTGCTCTGGAGAAGAGTTTGACTTCCTCTTCTTTGTGGCAGCCCCTGATATATTGGAACACTGCTATCATGTCTCCTCTAGTCCTTCTTTCTATTAAACTAGACATACCCAGTTCTTCATGTTTTATTCTCCAATCCCCTAATCATCTTTGTTGCTCTTCTCTGCACTCTTTCTAGAGTCTCCAATCTTTTTACATTGTGGTGACCAATACTGGGTGCAGTATTCCAAGTGTGGCCTTACCAAGGCATTATAAAGTGGTGTTAACATTTCATATGATCTTGATTCTGTCTCTGTTTATGCAACCTAGAAATGTGTTGGCTTTTTTGGCAGCTGCTGCACACTGATGGTTCATACTTAAACAATTGTCCACTAGGACTCCAAGATCCCTCTCACAGTTTCTACTATTGAGCGAGGTACCACATATACTG
Organism: Natrix helvetica; assembly: GCF_964273705.1. Taxonomy (NCBI): domain Eukaryota; kingdom Metazoa; phylum Chordata; class Lepidosauria; order Squamata; family Natricidae; genus Natrix; species Natrix helvetica. The sequence continues at coordinate 21,190,609 of NC_138549.1, read as the reverse complement.
TACCTGTGCATTTTGTTTTTCTTGTCTAAATGTAGAATCTTACCTTTTTCACCATTGAATTCCATCTTGTTAGATAGCGCCCAATGTTCAAGTCTGTCAAGATCCTTCTGTATCTTAAGCCTATCTTCCGTAGTGTTGGCTATTCCTGCTAGCTTGGTGTCATCTGCAAATTTGATAAGTTCCCCATCTATCCCCTTGTCCAAACCATTGATGAAGATGTTGAAGAGTACTGGGCCTAAAACAGAGCCTTGGGGTACTCCACTGCATACTTCCCTCCATGTAGATGCAGTTCCATTGAGGACTAAACATTGAGTGCCGTTGGTCAGCCAGTTACGAATCTATTGAAGAAAAGAACTGGACAGCCATTTGTCTGGGATTCAGTAAGACTTCCTGCTTTGGAGGAGTTGGATTAGAAGACCTCCAAGGTGCCTTCCAGCCCTATGATTCTGTGAAAACCAAGAGGAGAAGTCAAGTGACCCAGATGGGACGGAATGGATCCATCAGAAGAATGAGAATCATCTCTTGAAAGTTCATCCTTCTTAGCAGAGTTATATATATCCTATCCACTGTGGGAATCAAGCAGCACTAAGAAAAATGTATTACCACCACATTTGTTCATCTGGAAGAAATGTTCAGTAAAAGACCTTACTTTATACTATTGCTTAAAGTGAGAAAAGGGATTCTGAAATATATAGAGAAATCTCTACAGTCATTTTGAAAGTAAGAAACAACGGTCCATCTTTTGACCTCCAGATTTACAATTTCCATAGTGTGGGCAACTAAACCATTACTGCACAAGGCAGTAAGGCAGTAAGCTTTTCTCAGATCTTTGGTGTAGCTACATTAAAAGCAAACCTTGAATAAGAACAGTTTTATATCACACTACACTTAGACATTCCCAGCTCTCCTTTATGAAATAATATTCATCATTCACAGAAAAGTAATATGCTGGCTTTTCATCAGCCACTCAAACCTAGTTTTTGCCATCAAGCCTTGGATCCTGATAGCAGGGATGAGCCCTTTCATGATTAGTTTGAATGTCCTCGGATGCTACTTTTAAGTAATTTCTCTTTATTAAAAATTCTTTGTCATTTGGTTTACTGTGCTTTAATTGTTAGCTACCCAGAACTACTATATGTATATGAGATGGGCAACCTAAATTTTATTAGATGAACATATAAATTAAGGAGAGTGAACTTTTCTTCTGGTAAGCCATATTTAAAGAGGATTGGAAGGAACGCACATATATCTCTGCAGTTTGAACCGGTACGTGGAAATATGGATAAATAATTCCTAGATTTTACATAAGTCATTAGAAACAATTCTGCTTGCAATAATTCAAAATATTTCTATTTCCACCAGATTCTTATCACAGAATGCAACAGCTTTTATTTTATAATTACAAAGAAGAAAAATTTCAACATGATTTCCCTGACTTTTGGCTGAGATTGCAGCTTTCCAGAATAGATGCCAAGCATTTATGGACATTTCACAGACACATAGGCACACACACAGGCACATTGCTTACTTGGTTCAATGTTTCATCTGCTGTAAAACCTATTCCCTTCCCCTAGGTATTTTTTTTAAAATGTACAAAATTGATTGGGCTGACTGCATTAGCAAAATAAATAATTTGATCTGCCTGGCTTTAATAGTTTTTCCCCCCCATTGCTTTAGAAAGGTTTGCATTTTTCTTCTACTTGAAAAATGTGGACTATAATGTTAGTAGTGGCATGTCCGTTTCTCTTCCAAAGGTGACTGCCTAATCCATCTCACTCTCTCTAATGATTTATCAGCACTGACTCTGAGATTTTGCTTATGAAGTTCTTTGAGTTTCTTATGTTTTACAGATCTGTTTTTCCTCACCCTCTGCCGTAAAGATCTACTGGATAACATTTCCACATAGACATGCTAAAAGTGATGGAAACATAAGTCCAGGAAGGCTGAAAAAGTTTTTCAAATAGACAATGGTATTCAGAATTATTTGTTTCATGTTTGTCTCTATATTCTCAAACTCTCATCCATAAATATATTTCATTGGGGTGAAGAACATTTACACACACATATGCCAAAGCAGCTGTATGGTTAAAAGTAAAGATTCCCCTCGCACATATATGCTAATTGTTCCCGACTTTAGGGGGCGGTGCTCATCTCCGTTTCAAAGCCAAAGAGTCAGCAAAGATGTCTCCGTGGTCATGTGGCCAGCATGACTAAATTCTGAAGGCGCACGGAACATTGTTACTTCCCCACCAAAGGTGGTTCCTATTTTTCTACCTGCATTTTTACATGCTTTCGAACTGCTAGGTTGGCAGAAGCTGGGACAAGTAACGGGAGCTCACTCCGTTACACGGCGCTAGGGATTCAAACTGCCGAACTGCCAACATTTCTGATTGACAAGCTCAGCATCTTAGCCACTGAGCCATCGTGTCCCTGCTGTATGATTAATCAGAGTCAAAACTGAGCAATATTTGGTGGGAGACATCAGGAAGTCACAGGAATCAATACTAGATTAGAAGGCAGTGACAAATCACTTCCATTCTGTTCCCAGGGCATAGACATGTCTATTGAAATCACCAGAAGCCAGGTTTAACTGAAGGAACCTTACCTTTTAAAAATCTTTTTGTGACTTACGCATCCCTGATGTAGCTTCTCTTCTTTCAATATGGTTCTGTTTTCCCCTAGCTTTAGTACTGCTATCATCATGTAACTGTTAGGCCTGTTCTAAAAAAAAATAGGTTAGGGTTAGAATATGCTGCTTTGTCTTTATTGACACAAAGAAATTGTCCATGTCCAAAGTACTGGTATAGTGACAAATGCACAGGTTTAGTAGGGGTGGTACCTGGTGAAGAGTAGTAACCATGAGAGGGATCTTGGAATCCTTAAATACCATTTAAATATGAGTGAAACATGCTGCAGCTGCCAAAAAAGCCAACACAGTTCTAGGCTGTATTAACAGAGGAATAGAATCAAGATCACATGAAGTGTTAATAACACTTTATAATGCCTTGGTAAGGCTACACTTGGAATACTGTGTTCAGTTTTAGTCGCCATGATATAAAAAAGATGTGGAGACTCTAGAAAGAGTGCAGAGAAGAGCAATAAAGATGATTAGAGGACTGGAGGCTAAAACATATGAAGAACAGTTGCTGGAATTGGATATGTCTAGTTTAATGAAAAGAAGGACTAAAGGCCCCTTTTAAAACAGTAGGTGTATTTTTATTCCCCAGTTGTGCCATCTTTGCTTCTTTTCTTGTTGTATTGTTCTTATTGTTTTATGATTTTATGTTTTCTTGTGAACTTCCTAGAGTCCCTTTCTAGAGTCCCCGGGTGCATATACATTGAAAATAATCAATCCACCAATCCATCTATCCATCTATCCATCTATCCATCTATCCATCTATCCATCTATCCATCCATCCACCAATCCATCCATCCATCCATCCATCCATCCATCCATCCATCCATCCATCAAACAATAAAGTATATTGTTCTGTATTCCAGCATTAAATTGGTTCACTTAAGCCTGAGTCAGAGAAAGGACTAAGTGAAAGGGAAAGAACTACAGCTTTTTGTTTCCAGATGTAAATCCTGTGATATATTTTTGTGATAAAGATTTCAGAATCATCAAGGAAGGCTTTATCAGAGAGAGACATCATTCACTGAGCTTTAGCTTCTAACTCTTCCTATTGGATAAATTACATGATGTGTCTTTTTTGTGTGTCATAATTTAACAAAATTCCATCAGTTCAAAATCTTTACTTTTAAATTAATACATAAATGATTAGGGGAGGTGTGTGTGTGTGTGTGTGTGAAAATGGATCTGTGTGTGTGTATGTATGTATGTGTGTGTGTGTGTGTAACTCTGGAATGCCTGGAGTAATTTCAACCAAGTTTGGTACACAGATGACTTACTCTCTGGAGACAAATACTGTGGGGGTAAGACACCCCTAGCACCCTGTCGGGGTTGTGTTCTGTTAAGATGCAGCCTGTTGTGCCTTTAAATGGCTTCTACTGTAGAGCACAGTGGGGCTCCCTCTGGTAAGGGGGAAAAATCCAACATTAGAAATTACGTTTGTTCCGGACATTTCCCTCCTATAAATAAATACCTGGGCAACACTGGATTATTGGCTAGTAATCAATAAAGCTGAGTTTTGCTGAATGTCTAATTTTTTTAACCTTCATTTTTTTTTAAAAAAAATCTCATTTTTGCATTAATCTGGGATTTTTGTAATACTTTACTGCTTTAATATCGGATATACATTTTCATGGGTATTTCTCCCAGTATGAATGTTTGTGCTTATTCACACAATTGGGAAAACTGGTTTTTTTTCTGTTTGTAATGTAATACAAAAATGAGTACATTTCTCACTAATATGATGCATTTTCTTGAAAAAAGGATTGTATAACAGTCAGGGGAGTTCAAATAAAAGCTAACATTAACCATAACTAATTGTGGGCTATCATTTGCAGAATAATACAATAAAAATCTGAAACATGAATTTTTCATAATTTGTTTAGTTACTCAGTATCATATCAGAATACAAAAATGAAAATCTTTGTAGATCTGTTGGTTTCAAAGGTTTTATTCATACTCCTGTTTTTAAAAAAGGTCAAAACTAAAAGTAATCTATGAGTGCCAGATTGATGTAGTGGTTAAGGCACAGAGGTGGTATTCAGCAGGTTCTGGCCAGTTCTGGAGAATCAGTAGTGGAAATTTTGAGTAGTTTGGAGAACTGGTAAATACCACTTCTGACTGGCCCCACCCCCATCTATTCTCTGCCTCTCGAGTCCCAGTTGATCGGGAGGAAATGGGGATTTTGCAGTAACCTTCCCTGGAGTGGAGAGGGAATGGTGATTTTACAATATCCTTCCCCTGCCATGCCCACAAAGCCACACCCACAAAGCCATGCCATGCCACGCCTACCAAGCCACACCTACATAACCAGTGGTAAAAAAAATTGAATCCTACCACTGTTAAAGCACCAGATGAAATTCAGAAGACTCTAACTAGTAGTTCCATCTTAGGCACAAAACCATCTTGATAACCTTGGGGCCAGTCACTCTCTTTAAGCCCTAGGAATGAGGCAATGGCAAATCACTTCTGAATCACCTTTTCTACAAGGACTTGTCCAGGCAGTCCCCAGGAGTCAGTATTGACTACAAGGCTAAAAAAAAACCACAAAGTCCATTAGGGATTTTTTTTTTAAATGGTAACACTTTGTAAAAAAAAATGCAATATCACAAATAGATGGTAAAGGTATAAAGTTCCCAGCTTCTCTTATTTTGATTGAATGCAACTTGTGCCCATCGTTCCTTAAAAAAGAAAGGGAAAGAAGAGTTCTTGCTGTAACCAGAGGTGGATTGCTACCGGTTCGCATCAGTTCGGGTGAACCGGTAGTGGAAATTGCAACTGGGTCACCGAACCGGTAGGAATGGCAGGCTCATCATGCCCGGTCACCGCGGCATGTTTTTTTTTGACATTTTTAATGTTCTGCGTATGCACAGTCCTATTTCCAGGCAACTGCGCATGCACCGAATGATGAACTACTTCATAGAATAATGGGACAAACTTCATGCATGGAGACTTACTTACAAATTTGTGCTGTTAAAGGACAGAAGCCCTACCAATCTGTGGTTTAAAAGCAGGTATTCAGTGACTGAAGTGCTTGACTGATTTACGAGATTGATTTTACAGGAATCATAAAACCAGCGGATATCACAAACAAAGACAATTTAGCAGGACTAACCGAGAATATCCGGTTTCTGAAAATTTCCCTCTAGGCAAGGCACGGAATAAAGTTAAACTATGGACTCATTTCAAGGACACATTTCTCCGTTTACAGGTTTGAAAATTTGATAGGAACATTTTCTCCACCAGCATCAGTCTCCTGGGTGACTTACACAGCCAAAGCAGCTGTTTGAATGAATGAGTCTCAAAGAGAAATCATCCTCAAAGTGGGTCTTTCTTTTAGATATTTGCTCCCCTTCCCCTTCCCTGGAGCAATTTATTCAGTAAAAACAAAATCCTAAATTTCACCGAGGTTCTGAAATCTTGGGACTCTAGCTTTTTAAAAAAAGGATTCAATCACTTCAATCAAGTATGAAGAACTCCTGACCTCTTCTCTCAGTGGCAAATTATATAATTATTCTTTCTGAAAGGCATACTTTATATCAACTTTGTAGACTATTAGCTTCATTCAAGGATGGATTAGGAATAGTTGTTCTATCTCATAAATTATATCTTAACCCATAAGGTTGACTTGGATCTTTGTGGTTCAGGTTCTTCATTGTCAATCAATCTGAACTTGCCTTTGATTCTCACTTGGTCCATGTTCTACCAATGGATGGATCTACAGTTTTCTGGGCTTGAAGTTTTCAATAGCTTCTTCCACCTGTTAGGTCTCCGGTAGGTTAAAGCAAACAAACAAACAAACAAAGTGATAGACATTAGTTGTTTAATGTTAACTCAGGAGAGATATTGACATTCAAGAAAGCATTGTGATTTATGGTTGTAGATTTATAAGAAAATATAAGCACACCAGGCCTGCTTTTAGCAATTTCCATTCACATGTAAAAAAAACCAAGATGTTAATGGTGTTTTTTTTTAAAGCTTCCATATCCTGTCAAATATGCTCTCCCTAGTAATAAATGGCCTTGGCTTTCAAAAGAAATACATGGATATTAACGACAATGAAAGTGTTGCAGAAGCCACTGTAATAACTGGATTACAAACCAAGTTTCTACTTTATATTCATTATTTTCAAACGTGTCTTCACATAACTCATTATTTGCAGAATTGCACTGAAAGAGCACAAGAAGTAGATTTTGAGGGGAACTTTGAGAGAGATGCTCCAGGTTCCTTGAATGGATGCATTCCAGGTCCTCTCCCTTAAATGTTGCCATCTGATGGGACCTTGGAGGCCAGTGGTGGGATTCAAATAATTTGACAATTGGTTTTTTTGCCCTAATGACTAGCTAGGTAGGCATGGCTCGGTGTTCATGTGACCATGTGGTTGTGGCCAACTCAATGTCACTCAGATCGATGGGCACTTCGCCTTAGCTGTTACACTGTAATAACGGTTAACCAGAGAGTAGTTTCCGTAAGCAGGGCAATAAAGATTAGGCTAGAAACAACACCAGAATGTTTCCTTCCTGCCTTCCTTACACGATTAGCCCTGTAAAGTGGGGGAAAACAAAAAACAAAATAAGATGTCTTCCAACATCTGGTTCTCTGAACTGCTTAGAAAGTTAACAACTGGTTCTCCCGAATAGGTGCGAACTGACTGAATCCCACCACTGTTGGAGGCATACTTCTCAGTGGCCACCTCATCCCTTTGGTATGGCCTCCCACCTATGACTCCAACAATGCCTACCATTTTTGCTTTCCAGAGCGCTGTGAAGACTTGGCTCTTCTCCCAATCTCACTTGCTTTGTGAGTACATACACCTTCCGTGCATGTATGCAGCCTTCCAGGCATGCACTTTGCTTTCACACGTGACTTGCACACATGCACAGTTCTTTAAAAACATGGCTAAATAGAATGGCATAGAACTGGGGCAGGTGGGTGAGTGGGCAGATCCAGCTGCAGGTCACCACTGAATACCACCTCTGCTTGTGTTGCTGTGGTGTGGTAATACTCTGCTGTTTGTCCTGCACAAATGCCAATATTCCCAGGTAGTTCAGAGCAATTGACCAATAATTCAAGATCACATGCACACTTAAACAGTCAGCAACAATCATCCAATATACTATATTCTTAGTCTGGGAATATTCTGGCCATCGATTCTTTTTAAAGTTGATTTTCTTTCTTTCAAACACTTCCTCTTTTTACAATATGGTACCTAACTTTATCCTGTTTAACCCTCTACCAAAATTGGTTTCAGCTGCTTTGTGAACTAGAAACTGTGTGGGTGTATGAGAAATTCAATATGAATGCGGCAAAGAAAAAAATTTTTTTTTTCGCCAAGTCTGTTCCAGTTCAGTAACTCATAAACTCAATGGAGTGCAAAAATAAAATTAAAATGAGATACCTCTCAGTAAGAAACAGGTAATAATCTCTCCATGAAGAGAGATTTTGAAGCAGTTTAATTCTTTGCATAAGTAGGGATGGCTGTGTATTATATTATATTAAATTATATAGTAACGTGGTGGCGCAGTGGTTAGACTCCAGTACTGTAAGCTAATTCACTGTTCACTCCAGGAGTTTGATCCTTACTGGCTCAAGGTTGACTCAGCCTTCCATCGTTTTGAGGTTGGTAAAATGAGGAGCCAGATTGTTGAGGGTGATATGCTGACACTATAACTGCTTAGAGAAGGCTGTAAAGCACTATGAAATGGTATACAAGTCTAAGTGCTATTGCTATTTCTCCAGAAGAAAGATTCCCAACCAAAATAGTTTAACTTTAAAATAAGTAAATTCATTGAGAAAATTCTAAAGAGGAAAGACTGTTTAGTGTCTCTAACCCTTTCAAGTATGTGCATGTGTGTTTGTGCTTGCCTTAAATTTAAGATCATCATCCTGTTAGATCTATATGAGACCAAAATCCTGGTCATCGTAGAGATTCAATATTGAAACTGTTACTGAATTCTACTGGTGGAATGCTGATGAGTGAGTGCTATTTGTACCAATGCCATATTTGATCTATTTAAGTTTGGAGAAGAAGCAGTCATATTCATCAGGAAGCTGGAAAATGTTGAAGAAAGGACACATCTCTGAAGTTAACTTGCACTTGGGCCATTGAGCAAATACTCTTTTATAGTTTCCAGGCAAATAAACAACAAACCACCATGTTAAAAATGACATTTTTAAAAAAAATTAAAATGCAACACAGAAACATTTCTAATTGAGATCCCCAGAACAAGTAGCCATTCATATTACAAACAGTCCTAAACTCAAGAAAGCTGCACAATATTTGGAGCACCATCAAGAAAGAGTTTAAAAAGTCCCCATAAAGCAGAAGAATCAAACAAGCCACAGCTGGAAGGCTTCCAGAATTGGTTATTATCACAAGAAACTCTGTTCTGTGTAGCTGTTTTCCTAAGTTTCCTTCGTGGACATGCAGGGATTTTAATAAGTGGCTTATATGTATTAAGATATTTATAATAATAATGCCTATAAAGCATGCATAAATACTATTTTACTGTTGTTAAGGGTTCTGCTGTTTGATTTTACTTTCATTTGTTCGCTCCTTGATGATTGTCAGCGGGAATGCCATCCATCTGGTAAACCCGCAAGATTTGTATCTCTTGCCATGTACATGTATACATCCAAAATAGACTGTGTTGTTTCTCTATGTCATATAATATATGTGGGTGGATGCATAATTTTGTATTTATTTACCATATTTTTTGGAGTATAAGATGCACCCCCCCTAAAAGAGCATGGAAATGTTGGTGCATTTTATACACCAAATACAACCATTTTTGGCCTCGCAAAGCCTGCATTTGCAAAAATGGGCGAAAAACGGCCTGTTTTTTTTGCAAAAATGGGGACATTCTTCCCTTCCTCCATCCCCTAGAAGCACTCTGCAGGCTTAAGCAGGGCTGGGAGAAGGGAAAAATGACCCCATTTTTGAAAGGAAATGGGTGAAAAATGGCCCATTTTTTGCAAAAAACAGAGGTATTTTTCCCTTCCTTCAGCCCCCAGGAGCACTCTGCAGGCTTAAGCAGGGCTGGGGGAAGGACCATTTTTTACAAAAACTGAGGTGTTTTTCCCTTCCTCTAGCCCGCAGAAACACTCTGCAGACTTAAGCAGGGCTGGGGGAAGGGAAAAAAGCTCACGTTTTTGCGAAAAACAGGCATTTTTTTGCAAAACTGGAAGCATTCTCCCTTCCCCCAGCCCTGCTAAAACCTGCAGGGTTCTCCTGGGGGGCAAAACACGTTTTTTCTTACTTACGACTTCGAAATCTTGGTGCATTTTATACACCAAGCGCATCTTATAGTCTGCAAAATACAGTATTTATTCTGTCATGTTTATGTAATGTATATTAGAGATGGAGATCCTTTGAGAGCTGTATGCAATGAAATTTCATTTTAATGTATGCCAATTAGTGTACATTCAAAGTGACAATAAAGTTATTCTAAGCCTAAGTCTAGGTAGGACAGTATAGAAACGATTGATTGATTGGTTGAACTGAAGTGAATGAAATAATATTAGCACGGCCAAAGAAAAATGTAGAATACATCCTTACACCAGAAATATCTAGCTCTCCAGTACAACTTAGCCCAAGGTGATCAATAACTCACCACCCTCCCGCCCCAGTGCCAGGGCTCTCTTTTATCAAGACATCGGCTAAGCAAGTGAATGATTCAAATCTGAGAAGAAAAGGTGAGCAAGCAAAGAGTGGAATAGGATGACTTGCTGCAGCCAACTCACCACAGTCAACTCATCAGGGTGAGTCCATTGTGGGACAATTCACTACAGGACTACTGTATTTTTCGGAGTATAAGACGCACCATGATTTTGAAGAGGTAAATTTTAAAAAAAATGTTTTTGCACTCTGCAGGCCTCCCAAACCCTCTGCACGTCTCATTTTTTTTGCAAACAGAGGGGGGCATACAGAGCTTTGGGAGGCTTGTAGAATGCTCCTGGGGCTGGGGGGCAAAAATGGCCTGTTTTTTGCTCATTTTTGCTGTCCCCAGTCCCCAGGAGCACTTTGCAAGCCTCCCAAATCCTCTGCACATCTATTTTACAAAAGGGCCAGGGTTTCAGTAGGCCAAAAATGCTGCATTCAGTGTATAAGATGCACCCAGATTTTCACCCTCTTTTTTTGGGGGAAAAAGGTGTGTCTTATACCCCCCAAAATACAGTATTTAACAATTCAATTTAATTGTTTCAAATAAATAAAAAATATTTTAATTTTTTGTCATTCACATTTCATTCTGTCCCTCCTCTTGCATCCTTTCTTTAATGATTCTATTCCACCATTGCTTTGATATTAGTGTAATACAAGAGTATTACACTCGTCCTGCAGCCAGTTGTCCCATGGCGAGTTGCCCATGGTGATTTATCCCATGGCGAGTTGGCCACGGCAAGTTGGCCATGTTGTGTTGGCCAAGGCAAACTGTCAGAGATCCAGTAGACAGAGCCAGCAGGGCATGGAAATCACAATTCCTCTAATTATAATTGGTATAAAAAGGACTATAATTTGTTTTTTTTAAAAAAAACAACTTCACCATTTAAACCTTCACGCTTGTACTGCCACGTCACCAATTTTCTTCTGCTGTTGACGCCCAATAAAACATGAACGTGATTGCTTTAACTCTTGATCTGATGGTTAAATATATGCTGCATATGAAATCGGATGATAAATCTTTTGCCGAAGCTGAAAAATAAGTGACAGCCTAGGGTTTACAACAGCTGCTGTGGCTGAATAAACCATGAACCTTATATTATCCGGCAAAGCTTGAGGCACATCTCAAAGATGTGGGATATTAAAAAATAATTTGGTTTTTATTAGCTGTTGGCTCACTACTGAATAAATTAAAAGGAACTTTTGATGGATAGCAGTCATGGTGTTTTGCTATAGTTTAAAAGGCGGCCTCTGTTTCTTATATGATGGATATATTTGGTTGCAACATGGCTTCCTTACGTTTCAGGGTGTTTGTTCTCTTGGAATGATTAAGCACATTGTATATGGGAGAAATGTGCTTGATAGTTGGTTCTGCCATCAAGGTTTGGCAGCCTTATATTTCACTTTTTAAGTGAACATAGATAATTTAAGGGGAAAATTGCAATGAGGATCTCAGAGCCAGGCTTGCTCTGAATATATACTAACATTATTTCTCAGCATTTCCATGTTACAGCATCACCGGAGGATGATATAAGGGGAAATAGATTGTCTTTTATTGCAATGCTTCTTTTAGATGGATTTTAAAAAATAATGCTACTGGAATTCTTAAAGGCGATACATCTCAGGAGGTATGCTCAAATAAGTGTTGTAGCCCGCCAGCGGCCAGCAGAGCTGGCAGCAGATTTGGACAGTGAGGAGGTTGGGAGGAACGTGGGCCAGTCCTGGAGTCTGGGGAAGACTCTGACGAGGGCCATAGCTGCATGCCAGTTATCAGCTGCCTTCAGAGTCAGACATCAGTGAGGCAGAAGAACAGCTGGAGCCTGTTCCAAGTGTGCACATGTGTAGAGTTGCCAGGCAAAGGGAACAGCTAAAGAACAGGGGTCGACTTGGGAGTAAGGCCACAGGTGGATGATGAATGGCCCCTCCCAAAGGAAATAAAAGAGGAGAGAAAGGGGAGTGGAGTTTGCAGGAGACAATTAGTTCACTTAATTGGTTATTGACTCTTTGAGACTCGGCCTGTCAGCTCTCCGAGCCAGATAAGGTCTGTGATTGTAAATCCTCCCTTGAAAGACTTTGTGGGATGTGAATGAGCAGAATCCACAGTAACTTAATAAAAATGTTTTTTTTTTTTTGTCAGGACAAGGAGTGGCTTCATGGTTTGGAAAAGCTGAGGCCAGAACACTAAGACTTCCCTTAAGTTTTACCCTTGGCTCAATTTATTTCTTACTCTCTTGCAACAACCACAACAAATCTCATAATCTTGACGGCCACCTGCAGAACTGGAGTTTTTATAAACGGGAGTGTTAGCAAAGGAACCAGAAAGACCAACATGAACACCAGTTTCCAAAGGCTGCTTTGAAGAATTAGGCACTGTTCAGCAATATTGGCCTAACAGGGAGGGACCCTGCCCTTCACTAACTGAATTCAGCCTCTGTGTACTTTCCTGGCATTGATAGTTTTGGTACACAGAGAAGCAAATTTAACCCTGGTTTGTCATATTGATTATTATGTCTGTTCCAATTCAATCTAAACTGCAATTATAAAAGAAAACTAACCTGCAGGGCAGAAGATCAAAGACTGGTTAACAGGAGTCACTTCAAAAGTGAACATTTTCTGCTGAACAATAATAGTTGGTTGCTCAGCTGTCCTTCCATGGATGTATTCTCTAAGGACTCAACCTTCATCCTTTCTGTAAAGAGATTTTATAACGAGAGAGAGAGAGAGAGAGAGAGAGAGAGAGAGAGAGAGAGAGAGAGAGAGAGAGAGAGGAAGAAGGAGGAGGAGGAGGGAGGGAAGGAGGGAGTGAGATCAGATACTAAGTAGATGAAACTACTAAGATGGAACTATTGGAAACTAAGAGATATCAGATACTAAGTAGATAAGGGACGCAGTGGCTCAGTGGGGATTTTTACATGTGCACCCAATATAAGCCCTACCCCCCAAAAAATAAGTCCTAATTAGGACCCTGCCCACTCTAGTGTGCACAGGTAAAAATTAAGTTAGGGTGGGTATGGGAGGTGGAGCTGCCCTACTACTTACCTTTGGATAGTGCAGCCAGGCCTTGCACATCTTAGCCCATTTTTTTCTGCAGCTGGTAAGGCTTTCCTGACGGCTCTGTAGCCGATAACAGAGCTCTGGATCAATCTGGAGATCTGTTAATGGCTGCAGAGGCCTTCAGGAAAGACTTGCTGGCCTTGCCGGATGAAGAAGTTCCTGAAGGCCTCTGATAGCAAAAAGGAGACCCGGGGGCAACAGGTGCAAGTGAGGTGAATCCGTGGACAGCACCCCTCCCCCCCAATAAGATTCGATACCTTTTTTGGTGGCAAAAAAAAATAAGAAATTACCATATTTTCCCCAAAATAAGGCAGGCTTTTATTTTCTTTTGACCCCCAAAATAAGCGCTTGGCCTTATTTTCAGGGAGGTCTTATAATTTTTGAGGTGCAGGAGGCGGAGAGTGTGGACACCTCACGGCTGCCTCTGCGTTGCAATATTTTCGGGGAGGGCTTATTTTAGCGCATGCACTCATAAGCCCAATTGGGCTTATTATCCCGGGAGATCTTATTTTCAGGGAAACAGGGTACTGGCAAATACTTGTGTTGGTGAAGCTTAAAATTTCAGAGTGGGTGATGTAGATCAGTTGGAAGCGATCAAATGTTAGATTCATTTTTTGGGGATTTCACTGGCTCTTTTGCTTGACTTTTGATGATGAGTGATATAACACTTCTCATTTATTTTAAATGGATCAAATGGTGAGTTAATTATATATGGAAGCCATCATTGAGCCGGTAAGCAATATTAGCTGGGTAACAAGGCAATTTCAAATTTAAAAGGCATCATTTAATTAATAAGTGGGGAAAAACTCATGTTATACACTGATCAGACAATATTTTTGATTAACAGAATTGCTACACATGATGAGGATGCAGCCAAAAAACCTCATGGGCTTTTCTCGTACTTTCCAAAAAAATAATTAGTTTTCAACCTAAAAATGTCCCTGGTTGGTTTAATTAGAAATACGTAAATACTCAACAGATGTACAATAAATGAGTGCCAATGACTAATCTTTATTTACATATAGCATGATCATAAAATGTCTCTATAACTATACAAATCTGAAAATCAAGATGTGATCTTTAGGAATTTTTTGTTTTCATTCTGTAAATTGGATGCCTAGATTTTGGAGAATGTCTTGGACATATTTTTGAGAACATTTGGTGTGGAAGCCAATGCTGCTGTTTAAGCCAAGGAATAATAAGGACTTATTTTGTATACTTAATAGAAACAGCAAAGGAGAAAAGTAATAAATGTGCATTTCCTTATTATCCTTGTGCTGCAGAAATTGCACAGAGAGCAAAATGCTGAGTATTTTAAGACTTTGATTAGGAGGAAAGTCCATTGTGTGCTAGGCATTTCCTTGACATTTATTATTCATTTTATATAGCCTTGTATTTCAATAATGTGACTCTGGTCAGCGTCCAACAATAGTTAAAGCAATACGAAAAGTATTAAAAGACTTGAAAAATAAATAAATATGGGATATATAAAATAATTTAAAAAGGAAGAGAGAACACCCATCTAAAGATAATACTGTCAGAATATGCATGAACTGGAATAGGACATAGCAACAAGTCAGCCATTGGGGAGTGGCAGGAATAGGACATGGTAACCAAGGTCAGCCAATGTATAGGCATAGCAACTAAGACAGCTAATGAGGGCTATTTAAGAGCTGAGACAGCAAGGAGCCTGGGAGTGTCTTAGGCTTAGCTTAAATGACCTGTATAGAGGAAGTTCTCTTTGTATGTATTAAACTCTGATCCCTAAAACAAAATTAGTCTGGTCTTCTACTGAACTGAAACTGAATACCATGTTCTCTCTGTCTGTGAACCAGCTGTTGGTATTGTATATTTACTTATGTATTATTATATTATATATAAAGAGAAGCGATGAATCCTGCTGAATCAGTCACCTGTGTGTACTTTCTGGATTTGATTTCTGCAACAAACTCTGACAAATGCAACTATTATGCAGGATCTCCATGAGATCCCCATGGTTTTGATGGAGGAGAAGATGTATAGCTCAGGGTTGAAATGAGAGGTCTTTGGTGTTCTGAGCTTTTCTTGCAGCCGTTTCACTAACAATCTAGATAACATAACCAGCACTGCTCAATGACTCTGGCCTTTGTAACATATACTGATAATGAAGTTACTCAGTTTGGTAATGAAACATCTTCAAGAAAACAACCAAAACAATCCGAGAGTACCAAGGACCCCTCATTCCAATCATTGTTGAAAGAACCATCTTTTCAGATCCTTTGGAAAAGCTAATGGACTAAGTTCACCTTTGGAGAAATGGGCAGGATAATGTTGTGGAAAGTGGAACAGTGGAAAAGGCACACTGTCTGGATCCCATCAGATGAACCAGGGTGAGCTTCAAAAACTTTAGCAAGAGGTTGTCTTCCCACTTGCTGGATGGGTGTGGTCATAGTAGGTGTGGCCTAGTCAACCTCCTGCAGCATAATGGAAGTGCGTGTTTGCCCTCCCCGGGTCCCAGGAGGCTCTGGAGGCTTTCTTCGAGCCTCCCGGAGGGCAAACATGGCTGGAAATTGGCCTGTTTTCAGCCTTCCTGAACTTCTGGTAGGCCCATTTTTCACCCTCCCCAAGCCTCCATATGCATCCTGCAATTACCTGCATCCAAAATGGGTCACGTGGAGATTCCTGGGAGGGATGGGGTGGGATTTGGGGGTTCTCTGAACTGCATAGAATCTTAGCTATCTCCCAAACCCCCAGCAGCCCACACCTGGATCATGAAGCTCTTTAACAGATACAATACAATACAATAGCAGAATTGGAAGGGACCTTGGAGGTCTTCTAGTCCAACCCCCTGCCTAGGCAGGAAATCCTATACCGTTTCAGACAAATAGCTATCCAACATCTTCTTAAAGACTTCCAGTGTTGGGGCATTCACAACTTCTGGAGGCAAGCTGTTCCACTGATTAATTGTTCTCACTGTCAGGAAATTTCTCCTCAGTTCTAAGTTGCTTCTCTCCTTGATTAGTTTCCACCCATTGCTTCTTGTTCTACCCTCAGGTGCTTTGGAGAATAGTTTGACTCCCTCCTCTGTGTGGCAACCTCTGAGATATTGGAACACTGCTATCAGATGGGACTCACTACGTACTCCTCCTGTTGGATGTGATGTGATGGATAGATTTGATCTGGAAGTGGAAGTCTCTCAATTAACCCAGTGTCATGCCATGTAGGGGTTTAAAGATCAAACCAATATTTTGAATTATACCCCAAAGCTGAAAGTAGCAGCCAATTCAGTTCATGGAACAGAGATGTAACACAGCATCCTAGAGGCAAAACTAACTATCCCCACAGTCACATTTTGCAAAAGCTGAAGCTTCTGAATACTCTTCCAGGCACTCCCATGTAGAGCACACTATAGTAATCTACTATGGAGATGACAAGGGTACAAATGACTGTGAGCAGAGTCTCATAGTCCCAGAAAGAACACAACTGGCACACTACGCTGCAAAAGCCCTCTTAGCCATGACTGCCACCTGCTGCTTCTTCATAACATAGGATGTTAAGTACCTTCTCTTTTGCTCTTTGAACATATGTGGACAATACATTTCTTTATGTTATTTTTCTCAGCTAAAATGTTAACAGTCTTCTTACATACATAAAATCTAGTGAAGGAGACTTTTTATATTTTGGAGAACAGTTGCAGGTGAAACTGGTATCAATCACCTATCAATCATCTGATGATATGCCTACATTTATTTATAACATTCTGAGCATTTGCTTCGCATCAATTTATCCCAAAGCCAAGAGTGCAAAACAATACCTGAGACAACTGTGCCAGTTTGGTCCAGTGGTTAAGGCTAGAAACCAGGAGACTGTGAGTTCGGGTCCTTTCTGATGCATAAAACCAGCTAAGTGACTTTGGATCACTCACTCTCTCTCAGCCCAAGCTACCTCACAGGGTTATTGTGGGGACAGAAGGAGGAGGAAGATGCATTGGATATGTTCGCTGTCTTGGATTAGTTGAAAAAAATATAAAAGAAGGATATAAATATACAAACAAACAATAAAGGTAAAGGTTCCCCTCACACATATGTACTAGTCATTCCCAACTCTAGAGGGCAGTGCTCATCTCTGTTTCAAAGCCGAAGAGCCAGCACTGTCTGAAGACATCTCCGTGGTCATGTGGCTGGCATGACTAAATGCCAAAGGCACACGGAACACTGTTACCTTCCCACCAAAGGTGGTCCCTATTTTTCTACTTGCATTTTTACATGTTTTCGATCTGCTAGGTTGGCAGAAGTAACGGGAGCTCACTCCATTGTACGATGCTAGGGATTCGAACCACTGAACTGCTGACCTTCTGATCGATAAGTTCAACATCTTAGCCACTGAGTCACCACGTCTGTAAACCAACGATAAACCCACACAAAATTTCAACAAAGGGGGCAAAAGGAAAGAAGGACAACGGTATTCAACTGATGCAAAAAATTTACATGCATTGGCACAATTTAAAAGTTGAACAATTCAGCACATAACCTATGATCACAATTAGGACCAGAACTTCCATTGCTAACCAATGTGGTCATTAAATCCCATTTGATTTTTCATTATGGTCATTAAGTAAATCACCCTGGACAATAAGAAAATCTGGCTTCCCCCCCCATTGACTTTGCTTTTCATTAGCCCACTTGGAAAGTCACAAAGGTCGATTATGTGACCCCAGGACATGGGTCTGCAACCTTAAAGCCATTTGGACCTCTTTCCACAGAAAAGAAAACAACGGATGCCACAAAACCTGGGTGGGCATGGACATCACTGACTCCCACCCTGTTACATGACGCCTCTAGCCACGCTTACCCAGCTGGTTAGTAGGGCAGAGAACCCTTGTTAAAAAACACCGGGAGCCCCAAAACTCTTTTGACATCTCTCTCTCCCCCTCTCTCTCTTTATCTCTTTCTCTATGTCTTTTTCTCTCCCCCTTCCTCTCTCCCTCTCTCTATGCCGGGTAAGGCCACTGCCTCAGGGCAGAGAGCAGGTTGCACATCTCCCCAAGCGACCGAGACACGCCCAGAACGAACAAGGCCGGAAGAAGCTCCAGCAAGGGTGAGGTGCCAGAGAATCAGCCCCGGCCACTTCTCCATCCCCCACCATCACCCTTACCTTCTCAGGCCAGATGAGGAGTGACTGGGAGGGGAGGCCGAGGGGTGGGGCCCGCCAGTGATGGGACAGGGAGCCACAGCAGAGGGCCCAAAGAGCTCTAGAGCCACAGGTTGCTGACACCCGCCCCAGGACATTGCAACCATTGTAAATACATGCCAGTTGCCAAGCACCTGGATTCTGATCACATGACCACAGAGACTCAGTGATGGGTGTTGGTTCCATAAGTTACGTTTTTTTACAGTGCTCTCTGTGCATAGATTCCTTATCAATATTTTTAAAAAAAATATTTTTCTTTGCCCTCAGCTCTGAAGATAGAAATGTGTTTTCATCCGAAAAGAAGGATTCCATTAGCTAATATGCCAATCTGTTTAATTCACAAGATAATTAACCACATTTTGTAATAGCTCCATATTGCAGACATATTTAGTCAAATTTAAAAGGCATGTTTATTTGTAAACCCAGCTATAACAAACTGAATGCCTTAGAATCCACTTTGCTTATTAAAGTGAATAAAATTAAAATTAACTTTCATTAACAGAGGAAAATATTTAATCTGCAGTGTATTTACCATCAAACAAATATAGATTTCAAGAACATCTGAAATAGCACGGGCACACCAGCAACAAATTACATACTGTATTGGTATAGAAAACTGTTCTGAGGGGAAAAAAACCAGTATTATTCCATATTTGTATTATAATATGGTCAAATTTAATTTGTTTGATAATGGTTAAATTTACCTGAAATTATGTAAATTCATAGGTAAAATAAGAGGTGTCCATAAAGATCAAATTCCATCCACAGTTATTTCTGGTATGTTTTATATACCGTGTAGTATTTCTTAAGATAAGTTTACATGTGTCAATCCTTAAAATCGTGAGCCTCTTGATGACGCTGAAGCAACCCGCTGAAAATCAGCTGGAGAGTCAGCAGCCACAAGGAGGTTAAATAGGCGGGAAAGCAGCGGCAGTTATTGCTGCCTTTGTTTTGGTTGCTATGTGCCGATGTTTCCAGGCCTGCGAGAATTAAAAGCAGTTAATTGGCCCTTTTATTTCTGTTTCTTGGTTTTGGAGGGTCAGAACAGTGACAACATGATTCCTTGAAGTGGGATTAAGAACTGGTTATTGCCGTTTCAACCAGCACCCGGCTAGTTCTTCAAAGAGTGTGCTGATTGGTTATGATGCGCCTGCTGGCTGGCGGGAACATCGCAACCCTCCAATTGGTTCCCCATCTGACAGCTTCCATATAAATAGCTGTCAGACGGGGTGTTGCTGTTCCATTGTTCTTAGTTAGCTAGTTAATAAATCGTTGGTTATTCATTCAGTCAATGTCCTGGGATTTGTTCTGAGGGACGTAAAAGTTACGAAATGGATATAGAAAGGTGTTCAATATGGATAAAACAGAATCTTGTAGGACAGGGGTCCCCAACCCCCAGGCCAAGGATTGGGATCAGGCTGTGGTCTGTCAGAAAATGGGGCTTGCAAACAAGTAAACTCCATCTACACCAGAGGTGGGTTCCTACCGGTTTGGACCGGTTTGGCCAAATATGTAGTAACTCGGCCAGCCACACCCCCGAACTGGCTGTATTAGCAGCATCATAGGCGCCACCATCTTGTCTTTTGCTTCTGCGCATGTGCAGAAGCAAATTTTACTTCTGTGCATGCACAGGTAGCATGCATCAAGCCCATTCCCGAAGCTCATTCCTGAGTGAACCAGCAGTAACAGAAATTGGAACCCACTTCTGATCTATACACATGTGGGATCCTGATGGTCCAGGAAACCATGTGCCCCTCCCCCAATCCATGGAAGAACTACCCTCCATGAAACCAATGCCGGACTCCCAAAAGATTAGGATCCACTGCTATAGGAAACATACCCAACCGTACAGGGAGCTTTGGACTTACGTCTATGGTTGGGACTAAAAGTTGCATCATTAATTAACACTTCATTAAGTGAGTTGCCCCTGGTTTTACAACATTTTGTCATTTTGTTGTTTTGTTAAGTGAATCACCACGGTTGTTAAGTAAGTCATGTGACTGTTAAATGAATCCAGCTGCCCCCACTGATATTGCTTGTCACAAGCCCCTAGGAAGGTTGTAAATGGCAATTGTATGATACCCAAATGCTGTGAACCATCCTAAAGTCATGCAGTTGCCAAGCACTTGAATTTTGATCGCACGACTGCAGGGACTCTGGGATGATCATCCGTGTTAGGACCAGTTGCAAGTCACTATTTTTTTCAGTGCTGTCATAATGGTCACTAAATGAATGGTCACAAATCAAGGACTATCTGTATTTCTTAGATTTCATTTTAAATTGATATATTATATTTGTGTGCTACCCACACATAATTACATATGTCCAAACAGAATGCCAGCTTCTGCCAACCTAGCAGTTCAAAAGCATGTGAAAATGCAAGTAGAAAAATAGGAACCACCTTTGGTGGGAAGGTAACAGCATTCCTTGTGCCTTTGGGGTTTAGTCATGCTGGCCACATGACCACGGAGATGTCTTTGAACAGCGCTGGCTCTTCGGCTTTGAAACGGAGGTGAGCACCATCCCCTAGAGTCGGGAATGACTAGCCCATATGTGCGAGTGGAACCTTTACCTTAAGCAGAATACAAACACATCAATAGAAATAAGAATCCATCCTTCCTTCCTTCCTTCCTTCCTTCCTTCCTTCCTTCCTTCCTTCCTTCCTTCCTTCCCTCCTTTCTTCCTTCCTTCCTTGCTTCATTCATTCATTCATTCATTCATTCATTCATTCATTCATTCATTCATTCATTCTGTAAGGCAAAACAGAATAAGGTCTCATATACTACAGGATTCCAACATTGTAGCACTAGGAAGCCGAGAAAGTCTGCAATAACTCTAAACAGCATCCATCTCCATTCCCTCAAATTAAATTAATTTTATTTGATTGTAGTCATAGACCCCCTGTAAAAACTAAAACTACATGTAGTATAACAAAAGAAAGTTGTGAAGGAACATCAGTCTTGTGTAATGTGATAATGTAATAAGCACTTGCTTGGATGTTAGTTCATCAAGCCATGTTGTAATTTGGAAAGAAAGGAACAAAATTTTGCCCTGATGAGAGAGGAAGAAAGAGGATGAGTTCGGATCCAAAATTAAGCTTTCTGATCTGAAACTGCTTTCCATTCACTAATTATAAATATAATTTTAGATGTGTAATTGCACTAAAGTTGCTCTGCCGAAAGCTGGTAATGATGTTACTCTTCATGCTAGTCACAGCTTCCTTTCAAGCCTCATTTTACTCATTAATTTCTTGGTGTGCTATTGACCCTCGGATCATTTTGCAAAGGCTATTAGACGGTTGAAAGGGTGCCTGTCTAAGGGCACTTGAAGACCTGACCATATCAGAGGAATCCGGGTGCAAATGTTTAAACAGAATGGTTTATAATGTATAATCAGATGAGTGGAAGATTGGGTGTTTAATTTGGGATGTGTTCATTGGTAAAAGGTAAGGGTAAAGGTTCCCCTTGCGCATATATGCTAGTCGTTCCTGACTCTAGGGGATGGTGCTCACCTCCATTTGAAAGCTGAAGAGCCAGCATTGTCCGAAGATGTCTTTGTGGTCATCTGGCTAACGACGAAACACTGAAGGGGCACAGAATGCTGTTACCTTCCCACCAAAGGTGGTCCCTATTTTTCTACTTGCATTTTTACATGCTTTCGAACCGCTAGATTGGCAGAAGCTGGGACAAGTAATGGGAGCTCAACTCTATTAGGCGGAGAAGAACATCTGGAAGCTGCAAAATGCAGCAGTGCAGGCAGTTAGATGTGCTTCTCAATCTACATAAGTTCACGTTTTCTTGTGAAATGCCCTAGTTTTTAATATGCTTCTGGGATCAATTCAAAGTGATGGTGATTATTTATAAAGCTCTCCATGGCATGGGTCTGGATTATTTGAGGGACCTCTTCTCTTTGACCATGTCTACCCATCACATCACATCCCGCGTGAAAATCCTATCCATTACAGAGTTTCACCTGGTGGGAACTAGGAAGAGAGGCTTTGTGGTCACTTTACATTCCCTATGAATGCTTATCTCTTCAGAGATCATATTGGCCCTGCCCTAGTTGGACTGTCGCAAGACTTTGAAAACATGGTAAAGGTTCCCCTCATGCATATATGCTAGTCATTCCCAACTCTAGGGGCAGTGCTCATCTCCGTTTCAAAGCTGAAGATCCAGCACTGTCCAAAGACATTTCGGTAGTCATGTGGGGGGCATGACTAAATGCCAAAGGTGCATGGAACGCTGTTACCTTCCCACCAAAGCTGGTCCCTATTTTTCTACTTGCATTTTTATGGGCTTTTGAACTGCTAGGTTGGCAGAAGCTGGGAGCTCACTCTGTTTACGCAGCATTAGGGATTTGAACCGCCGAACTGCCGACCTTTCTGATCGACAAGCTCAGCGTCTTAGCCACTGAGCCACCCTTAAAACATGACAGTGCTTCTAATCTGGCAGGTGGAATATCAGTTGCAATCCATGAAATAGTTTTCTTGAAATATTTCTATTGGAACCATATTTACTTTCCCCCCTTTTGATCGATGCTGCTCATTGTCTTTTTATTTTATATTTAATGGCTTTTGGCTGAGTTTCTAAATTGACTAGCTACCTGGAATAATTTTTTTGAGATGGGAAGCCATGCAAATTGGAACAAACAAACAAACACATGAATATGAGTTACTGAGAATTCTACTTTCTACTTTCTTACTGAGAATTCAACTTTCCTGCTTTCTTTTTAATAGCAACTAGCATTTCAGAGAAAGGGACAAAAATATCCACGGGTTCTTCTCTTATGCTCCCCATTTATTTTCCCAATTGTCTAACTGTTGCCAGGTAATGAAAATCTATAATGGGACTCAATCTTCTCTTTTTTCCATTTTCCATTCCATTGCCCCATTTCAGTTACATTGTATGGAGATTATAGGATTACCTACTTTACACAGTTCAGGCTCTTATGTGGAATTTTTCTTTCGCCTATTTAGCAAAAAAATAAAAAAAATGCACATTTAACTTCCAGCAGGACCTGAATCCTTTTGAGGGTGACAAAGTTTAGAGTGACAGATATGGTCATTTAAAGGAGCCCTGTGTATATTTATGGCTTGTGACTTGTGACAAAAAAAGGGTTGTTCAAAGTAGTCTGGAAAGAATTTAAAACTCTCTCTCAAGACTTCAAGGACCCCAACTCACTCTGTTTCAAGGGTTCATACATGCAATGATGCTGTGGGATATTTGAAATGGTATGTGGGAAATGGTCCAAAGAGATGCTACTTAGGGAATGATCAGAAAAGAGCCTGCAGCTGGGCAGCGGTGGGGCAAGAAATTAAGAAGAGACATTCCCCAGTTTCTTGGGCTGTAAAGGAGAAGGCAGCAGAATGTACTTTCAGATACCAACATTGATGTTAGCCTTAGCTAGTAGACCAGACAGGGATCATGATCAGATAACCAATTCTACCCATGGGTGGTTTTCACTTACCTTCCCTACCGGTTCGCAAATGTGCACACATGCATGCATGCTTCGCTCACACGTGCCCATATATGCATGTGCCCGGCTTCCACACATTCGCTTTGCTCAAAAATGTCCTTAAATAGGACGATATAGAGCCATAGTGCCCACCCGCAATTTCCGCTACCGGTTCGGGTGAACTGGTCCGAACCGCCTGAATACTACCTCGGATTGTACCTTATTATAGGGCTACATTAATTGAATCTTACAAGACTGAAAGTATCCTTCTGCTTTCACCTTTATAGCCTGAAAACTTAGGAAAGGTCCTTCCTGAGCCTTTTGCTCTGCCTACTATGCAGCTGTAGGCTCAGATCCCTCTTACCGGTATCTGCTCCCCAGGCAGCATTTATTTACCCACTCTTCCAATGTCATTCTCACATATAGAGTACTAAATAAAAGGGAAGTATATGGAAGAGCCCGCTGTTACAAGAGGGGGAAGGGGAATAAATATTTCATTTAATTAGATTTAAAACACTCCATTTTCATCCAGAACCAATGTGTTTAAAAATAATTTATAACAGAACAACGTTCAGGAGATAACAGCTTCCTTATACTCACATTTCTAAAAAAGATATTAAAAACATAGATGGGAATTGTAAAAAAATTAAAATCGTTGGATTGGAGGCAAGTGATTATTATTATGTGAGCTGTAGTACCACATAACTGGAAATTGTCAGGTTGAGAAGGGAAGACCAGTAAAGACAAATACAGTTGATGCTGTCTCTAAAGACAGAAGTGTATCTGAGAAAATAATGGACATCCCTATGAATCTATTGTAGTGCTCATCACATTTTTGGTGCAGAGATGTCCTACCCATGTATTTAAGCAGGACATCAATTTTCAGTTATCACCCCCTTACAATATTACATAAAATGTTTGCATTTTTTGTGTGATTATGTATAACAATATTGAAATTTTGCACACTTGAGCAACCTCACAAGTTTTCAAACTTATATGTAGGTTCATGTTGTTAGGGTTCTAAATACCATGCAGAAATAAATCATTGTCCAAGGCAAAACATCCTTAATGGTGCAATTTATTCCACAGGCATGTTAGTACAGCTATGGAAATTTCAACTCTGGAAGTACATGCTCTGGGTTCACCCAGTTAAAGTTCATGATCTCTCCCCACACCCACAAATCCATCACATGTTCCAATCATCATCTTCCACGCTGGCATGTACACCCATCTTCTTCCGGCCAGGTGTCGAGATGCGAAGACAAAAGATGACCTTGGCTTCTACAAAAGAATGTCAACAATCCATTCTACAATCCTACTCCTTTCTATTCCCCCCTCCCAACTACTACACTATTGAAACAGCATAGAAAATTCTAAGAAAGTGTGGCAGGCCAAAGATCCAAAAAAGAATATAATTACAGGCCTGACACATGTGTTTACATATGCATGTGTATCAAAGCTGATAGTCAGCAGGTTCTGACCAGTTCTGGAGAACCGCTAGCAGAAATTTTGAGTAGTTCGGAGAACTGGTAAATACCACCACTGACTGGCCCCATCCTCATCTATTCTCTGCCTCCCAAGTCCCAGTTGATTGGGAGGGAATGGAGATTTTCAGTAACCTTCCCCTGGAGTGGGGAGGGAATGGATATTTTTTTAGTATCCTTCCCCTGGAAAGGGAGGGGGAATGCAGATTTTACAGTATCCTTCTCCTGCCTGTCCATCAAGCCATGCCACACCCAACAAGCCATGCCCACAGAACCAGTAGTAATTTTTTTTTTGAATCCCATCACTGGTGTATGTGTGTGTGTAGTGTATGTGTCTGCATGTGTACAATTTGAGTAGTGACCGGACACTTCTATTAGTGTCCAGGGACTGGAGTCAAAATGGTGGACTTAGTGTCATGACACTTTTTCTGTGTGTGACATGCAAAATAGACTCTATACTTACTGTTTTACTTCCCCGTGGACTCCCAAGGTT
The DNA here is from genome assembly GCF_964273705.1 of Natrix helvetica. Lineage (NCBI taxonomy): Eukaryota > Metazoa > Chordata > Lepidosauria > Squamata > Natricidae > Natrix > Natrix helvetica. The sequence continues at coordinate 21,164,663 of NC_138549.1, read as the reverse complement.
TATGGATGATTTATTGCCCCCCGAAGGCTCTACTGCTGACTTTTAGATTAATATATTCTAACAATTAACCTTTTTAAGTTCTTGAAAATAAATCTTTTGAGGTAGTTGATTAAATCTTTTGAGTGCCAACTTTTCCAAACATCAACATTCTGTAAATTTCTCAATTTGAGTTGTTTATGCGGGATTGTTCCTCATACAATTGCTGATTCCTATAATTCCTCTTCACAAAATAGCTATGTTATAATAAGTCTACAACCTCCCCTCAAATTAATCATCTGCTATAGTCACTGGAGTTGGGTGACATATAAATTTAATAGATTAATATTATGAATAACAAACTAAACTCCCATAGACTACAGATTAGTAAAAATTAAAAATAAAACTGGAATTTTACCTAAAAAGTAAAAAAAAATGCAATTGGAAACAGAGTGAATGAACTAGGAAATCTTCAGTGGGAATCTTTTTCAGGATGTGTGCCCTTTTAAATATTAATAGCATTAAATCCTTTTTAAAAATTTGAAAATGTTATATTTTAAAAAGTTTAAACTGTCATAAAAACATTATCATTTCCCTTAAAATCTAGTTCTTTCTCATTTGTACAATTACATAATTAGCAGCAACATTAATATGGAAAAACCGTAACATTCCAGTGTCATTTAGTAATAATAGTAAATCATTAATTGATATCCACTATACTATAATTCTCCTTCATTATTATATTCACATCTTTAATTGATTTATCTATTTCTACATTGGATTTACATCTTGTATTTCCTCCAAGGGCTTGTTGCACTCCCATTCAACTCTATAGCAGCAATTCTGAGAGGTGAAGTCATCATACAGAAGGATTGAAATGTACTTTAGAGATCATCTAGTCCAACCATTTGCAAGGGATCCACTAGTAGACTATCCCTTAAATATAGCCAGTTTAGCTCAGTTTAAACTCCTTCAGGAGCGAATATCTCCTGAGATAGCCACTTGTAGTTTTCTGGATGTCATGCCCCAGCATATAACTTTTATATACTGTTGTTGCTCTGTAGCCCCATCTAGACGCTGGAGGGAAAAATATGCCCCAACATACAATCTTTCTATACTGTTGTTGCTCTCAGCGGCTGGAGAGACAAATACCAATTTTATTGTTTGAAGCTGACCCAACCCCTTTACCCAACAGCCCACACTCTCAAAAGAAGTGCATGCTGGAAAGCCAGACTCCATTTCCTTTAGCACTTGGAGAAGGCAGAAGTACATAGAACAATCCATCTTAATCTGTGGCACTTGGTCATTCAAGAACAAACCCACATCCCCCACACAGAGCATCACTGGTGAGATCTAAATTGCTTGCATTTATTAATCGGTAACTTAATAGTGTCTGTCTTGTATCTGGTTCACATTGTATGTATCTGTATTTTCCAAAGTTTCACCATATCCTGTTCTTTCAATAAAGCATTCAGAGTTACGCCCATGGTCTGTTTTATTGGAGGATAGGTGGGTTTAGCTGCATGTCGAGCTGCACACAGACTACTGTGTAGTGAGAACAGAACACTGAAAGAACTCCTATTCTTAAACAACAACAACAAAGATAGAGTGAGAATAACTGGTCTGAAGTCATTCAGTGTGCTTCTGGAGGGCTTTTCTTGGGAAGAGAGTGGATTTGTACATGATTCTTCCCAATGCAACTGAACATATACACTATACAACTGGAGGCATACTTTCTAGAAATTCAACCTTACATTTAGTAACTAGCTAACAGCAGAAAATTCACAGACTTGAGTGGCATGGAAGGTTTTATTATGGACAAGAAATAAATCCAATGCAGAAGGACCTCCCTTCCCTTTCACCCCTCCCCCCAACATCTATTCCTTTTTCTCCTGGACTTTTGAATCTATTCTTTTCTCTACCTTTTCCTAGCATTGATAATTGGAAACATCCGATTCATGTTTAAAGAGTAGATCTAGTTGAAAACAACTAATTCTTGCCTTACAAGCTTCAGCCCTTACAGTAAAAAAAAAAAAAAAAAGAAGAAGAAGAAGAAGAACTTTGGGACAATAGAGGATCTTCCCAAGAGAGGCCATCATGACAAAATTGCTCCCAAGAGTGTAACAAATAACCTCACAACACTGAATGATTTAAAGGCCTCTTTTGGCTTGACTTAAAATACATGTTCAAGGGTTCTGTCAGACAGAAATAATGGAATATGAAGATAACTTGTGAGAGAGTAACAAAGCAGAAAATCATGTTGATGCTCATATCAAGTTTGCAAAAACAAAACAAAACCTCTACAGACTTCTGGACTGCGAGATAAAATATGGAACTGTATGGGTGTTGTTAAATCCAGTCCTGGTCACCACAATGTAAAAAAGATGTTGAGACTCTGGAAAGAGTGCAGGGAAGAGCAATAAAAATGATTACGGGCCTGGAGGATGAAACATACATGAAACATGTGTAGTCTAATGAAAAGAAGGACTACGGGTAACATGATACAGTAGCTCTATTCCAATATTTGAGGGGCTTCCCCAAGAGGAGCCAAAAAGTAAGACAAGAAACAATGTTGGAAATTAACCAAAGAGAGAAGCAACCCAGACTAAAGAGAAATTTCCTAAGGTTGAGAGTAATCAACCAATGGAAATGCTTGCCTTCAGAGGTTTTGGGTGCACCATCACTGGGGGCTTTCAAAAAGAGAGTGGAAAGCCATTTATCTGAAACGGTATAGAGTCTTCTGCTCAAACAGGGCATTGGACTAGAAGACTTGCAAAGTCCATTCCAAGTATATTATTCTATGTTCTATAAATCTGGATGAAACCATACATTGAAATTTATAATGATTCCAACCATACAAACAAGGGTGTAACAGAATGGAGAAGGAAAAACAAATCCAATGTTTTGGGGTAGCCAAGACTAAATCCCATGAAGATTGGCCAGATGTAAATGCTGCAGAATCGCCAGATGTAAAACAATATAGATTTTTGTTGCAGGATTTCGGGAGTCTACGCCTTCAAATGTTACACATTTCAAGCAGTTCATTGTTACGACAGTGTGGATAAAGGGTTATCAGCTCATCCTATCCTTGGCAAAACTCAAAAGCTCTTCCAAAGACATGCCAATCACTTCCTTGAACCTCTCCATCCATCTTACCTATTTCTTCCCTTTTCTTTTTTCTTCTCCTTTTCCTCTCAACCTTGCTAAGCTGAAGAAGATTCTTGGATGAGAAGCAGGGGTGAAATCCACTTACCTTTGCTACCGGTTCAGTAGCAATGTGAGGATGCATTTATGCAGTTGCTTCACTTGCATGCACCATCTCTGCTCATTCCCAGGACCTTCTACACATGTGCAGAGTGTCAAAATGACATCCAGGTGGGTGGGCAGAGCCTGCTACCAAGCGTGCCTGGCAAGCGGGTAAGCGGATAGCGAGATAAGCAAATAGCGAGGTGTGGGGATCCCAGCGCCACAGAATTTAGATTAGCTAAAAAGCAGGAAATCCTGCTCGCGTGGCACAGCTGATCATCAGAAAAACTGGTTTGCCGGGTTCGGGTGAACAGCTGCCTTTATCTTTGCTACCAGTTCAGGTGAACTGGTCTGAATTGGTAGCATTTCACCCAGGATGAGAAGTGAAATGTCTTCAAAGAAAAGAACAGAAACTCCTGTTGCCTATTGAAAAATAACCTTTGGAGCGGGTTATGGAAATAGAAAAACTCATACAGTGGTGAAGCTTAGTGCACAAAAATATATTATCTAATCATTAGTCAGGTGTTTCATAAAAACCCTTTCTCTGAATGAAGCTAAACTAAGAAAGAGGAAAATGCCCACGCAGCCTTCTTAAAGCAATGTTAATTTTTGAAATGAATTAAAGTTGTTAGCCCACAAGGGGTCTCTCTTGCTTTAATTTTCCTACCAACCTTCCACTGAGTGGGATAGAACTGGATACAGTCTAATTTTCTAGGAAGTATTCAAGATATCAAATAGGGAAGGGAAAGGGAGCAGGGGGAAAGAAAGAGAATATCTATTAGGAAATACAATAGTGAAAATGAAAGGGTAGGTCATTTCAACCCAGCAAGAGGTTCAGCCTGATCATTTGAAAGAGGATCTCATTTACTCTGGCAAACATAACGTATTTCATGTCAGCTTGCCACGGAGCTCTTGTCTACAGGCTAAAAGGGAAGCTTCTGCGACATGTAGTAAACCATTCTCACATGTTGTCAGTCTGCTCAGGTAGAGCGGACAAGGTACATGGCCAGATGAGCTAATCCTACTTCATTGTAAAGCTACATTAAAAGAAGCTTGCAAGTCTGAAGGACGCATCTCCCTCTACCTCCTTTACAACCTGAAAGGATGGCGAGAGTCTGTTATTTTGCCTTTTTCTCTGCCCATTATGCAGCTGCAGACTATATATAAATCATATAGAATAACAGAGTTGGAAAGGACCTTGGAGGTCTTCTAGTCCAACCTCCTGCTTAGGCAGGAAACCCTACACCACTTCAGACAAGTGGCTGTCCAATTTCTTCTTAAAAACGCCCACTGTTGGAGCATTTACAACTTCTGGAAGCAAGTTGTTCCATTGATTAATTGTTCTAATGGTCAAGAAATTTCTTCTTAGTTCTAAGTTGCTTCTCTCCTTGATTAGTTTCTACCCATTGCTTCTTGTTCTACCCTCAGGTGCTTTGGAGAATAGCTTGACTCCCTCTTCTTTGTGGCAGCCCCTGAGATATCAGAACACTGCTATCATGTCACCCCTAATTCTTCTTTTCATTAAACTAGACATATTCTTTGTTGGTTAGGACACAACTAGACAGCCAAGAGGATAAAGAAGCAAATAGATACGAAGAATGTTTGGAAATATTAGATACAATTAGCCTGGGAAAGAGAAGTCTATGGTGAGCATTAAACTGTCATAGAAATGAAACCATTTTTTTTGCCTAATGCAACCTAATAGTTTCCCTAAAGAAACAAGCAGCTGTTGCAAATATTTTAATGATCCCCCAGGCAAGTATTTCAGTGTAATAAGAAGAAAAACCCTACCTGTGCACATCCATGTTTTTAATTGTAAGTCAATATGTACATTCTAGGAAAGTAAGTAAAACCTTCTCTAGCCTAGCAGAAATACACATTATCTGTAGCCACAGAAATTTACAGATAACAGATTTGTTGGCAAACAAAGGTCACATGCAAATCAGTTGTGACCCAAGTAAAAGAGGGATGAATGCTGAGGTAATTAATGCCAAAAGAATCATCTTTAATTTAGTGAGTTTCCAAATCTTTTTTGAGTAATAGAAATGGAGCTATGTTAAGTCAGGAATGGAATGTAACGTAATATAATGGACTGGAACGGAATGGAATATAAAAGAACAGAACAGAATCTTTAATCATTTAGTCATTTGACCATACCAAAGGTCATTTTCTAGGAGTGCTAGAAATATATACATACAGACCAGTGGTGGGTTCCTACCGGTTTGGACCGGTTTGGCTGAACTGGTAGTGGTTTGGTGGCCTGGGTTGCTGGAACTGGCAGTGGCTCAGGCCTGCCACGCCCCTGAACTGGTTCTCTGCGCAGCGCCCTAGGTGCCGCCATCTTGTTTTTTTGCTTCTGTGTATGCGCAGCACAGTTTTTATTGTACCTTGCATGTATGCGCAGTGTGCATCAAGCGGGTGCAGCACGCATCAAGCGTGCATGCACAAAGTGCCCACGAGTAAACCGGTAGTAGTGACTGCCAGAACCCACCTCTGATACAGACATACGCAAACATGCACAAACATATACACACAGACATAAATTTAAATAGTCAACTCAAAGCAGTGAACAAATCTTGTATTCCTTTCTCCTTCGCTGTGTGGCAAGTTGGCTGAGAAAGTGTGACTGGCCCAATATCTTCTAGCCAGATTTCATGCCAAAGGAGGTCTTAACTCACAGTTTCCTGGTGCCTAGGCCAGCACCTTCACCACTAGACCACACTGATTCTCTACATGCTTGTGTCAGCGTTCCAAATACCATACAAAAGTAAATCAGAGTCCAGAACAGAATCATCCTTAAAGTTCCAATTTAATAATACAGGCATGTTGGCACTGTGCTATGGAATTCCAACTCTGATTTACATCCTGAGAGTTCAACCAGTTGAAAGTTCATGATCTATCCCCACACCCCATAATTCATCACATGTTCCAATCATCATCTTCCACGCTGGCATCTACACCCCTCTGCTTCCGGTCAGGTGTCGAGGTGCAGAGACAAAAGATGACCGTGAGCTTCTAGGAAGAATCAAAACAATACATTCCACAATCCTACTCCTTTCTATTCCCCCCTCCCAACTACTACACTAATGAAACACATAGGAGATTATAAGAAAGTGTGGCAGGCCAAAGATTCTAAAAAGAACTTCTGCAGGCCTGACAGCTTAGCTATGTAGGAGAGTGAAGAATAGCTTATTTTTATATTATGGATACAAAATCACCAAGATTAAGGAGGAGACATAAGGAGTAACATGCCTAAGAATTATTCTAGGGGACTGGAAACGTAAGTGTTGGAAATGCAGTCAGACCCATGCACCTTTTACAATATGTGGTGGATGTGTAGTAAAGCCAGAGAATATTGGGAGAAAATGCAAAACTGGCTGGAAATGATAATCAAACAGAATATTGAGTTGAAACCAGAAACATGTCTCCTAGGTAAACTACTAGAGGACTATGAGAAAGGGACCACATATTCAATTTTACATATATTGACAGCAGCAAGAATCATATTTGATAAATATTGGGGGGGAAATATGAATACCCCACCAGAGGAGGCTGTAATTCGAATTTTTTTTTGATTGTGCTGAAATGGTTAGATTAACTTTTAAAATTAAAGATCAAGAAGATACAGAATATTATATGATTTGGAATAAATTCTATGAATGCATAGAAACAAGAGGTAGGAATGAGAGAAAAGTAAGATCATAAATGTTAGTATTGAAAATAAGAAGGTAAATTACAATACTTTAATGTAAGAAGAAACCAAGCTAAAAGCTTTTTGGTTATATTATTACCATGGATACTAATGTATTTTTCGGAGTATAAGAGACATCTTTTTCCCTCAAAAAAGAGGGTGAAAATCTGGGTGCATCTTATACACTGAATACAACATTTTTGGCCTCCTGAAACCGCCCCCCCTTTGCAAAAATGTCCGTGCATAGCTTTTAGGAGGCTTCCAGAGTGCTCCTGGGGCTAAGGAGGGAAAAAATGAGCAATAAACGGGCCATTTTTGCTATTTTTTGCCCCCCCCCCAGCCCCCAGGAGCACTCTATAAGCCTCCTAAAGGCTATGCATGCTCCTTTTTTGGACAAAAAATCAGGCCCATTTTGCTCATTCCTCCCCCCCTCCAGCCCCCAAGAGCACTCTACAAGCTTTTTAAAGTCTAGACATGCCCTTTTTTGGACAAAAAACAGGCCTGTTTTCATAAAAAATGGGGCATTTTGGGGAGGTCTGCAGAGTGCAAAAACTTTTTTTAAAATTTGCCTCTTCAAAATCTTGGTGTGTCTTATATTCCAGTGCGTCTTATACTCCGAAAAATACGTTATATCATTATTATTGTTATTAGCTTGTATGTCAATGTTTAATACCATTCTTCCTTTTTGGTCTTTTTTATTTGTAAATGGTATATCCTGACAATGCACTGTTTTTCAAAAAAAGTGTCTATGAATAATTTAAAAAAAAAAAAAATATTCCAGGGAGTTTAACGAGAAAGCAAGACAACAATTAATCTGGCTCTCTCCATATATATTTGAATTCATTTCTGATCATTCCCAATCAACATTATGGAAGTTGAAGTCAACCCATTGAATGAATGAAAAGCCATGGTGGTGCAGTGATTAGGCTAACTCACTGCTCGCTGATTCCGACTGGCTCAAGGTTGATGCATCCTTCCATTCTTCCAAGGACCTAGATTGTTGGGGAAAATATGCTGACTTTGTAAACCTCTTGGAGAGTGCTGTAAAGCACTATGAAGTGATATATAAATCTAAGTGCTATCACTATGTGCTATTTATGCTGTGCAGAGTGCTAATTCTTGTATAAATGCTGTACAAAGCTGGAATAAAACATATCCTCAATATAAATTAATGCAAGCCATCTATTGGCTTTCAAATTATGGTAAGTTTTAAATGCATGCCTTTGAGGTCTATGTTCTTTTTGAAAATGAAAAGCCAAGATTATTAGAATCGGATTTCTTCATTCATTCACATTCTGGTATAAATAGGAACGGCAATGAAACATGTGATACCCTAGTTTACACACAGATCCATCAACCTCTCTCTCTCTCTCTCTCTCTCTCTCTCTCTCTCTCTCTCTCTCTCTGTGTGTGTGTGTGTATTATAGAACATCTTAAGAACATCTTAAGAAACCCCAAAGACAAAATCCAGCTAGAAAACCAAGGAGTCTACGAAATACCATGCAAAATCTGCCCAGCAATATACATAGGACAAACAAACAGGAGAATAAATGCACGCATCACAGAACACAAAAATGCAGTAAGAAAAAAAGAAAAAACTTCTTCTCTTTTCCAGCACCTTAAAGCTACAGGACACGAAATCAACTTTGAAGGAGCCAGGTTAATCTCCAAAACAGAACACCTCCACAAGAGAATAATCATGGAAGCCATCGAAATAGAGAAACACCCCCACAGCATGAACAAACGTGATGATACCTCCCGCCTACCAAACATCTGGAAACCAGCCCTAGCCAACAAACGAACACCACCCACCACCCAAGCCGTTAAAATACAAAACAACAATGCACACACAACCTGCACCAATCAGCACCAATCTACCAATCATGATACAACCACACAACCAATCATTCCACTTACTGAAACAAAGCCAGCACCCCATCCCCTCCCACCAAGACTTACAGAAAGACGGCAGCTCCGTTCCCATTTTAAGCCCACAGCTTGAAGATGGCAGGTGTGATCCTGCCGAAACGTTGCAAAGACAATCTCAACCTTACACGGGAAAAGACCCGAATACAACAAAACCAGCATACCTACACCCGTGAAAATCTACGAAAATATATATATATATATATATATATATATATATATATATATATATATATATATATATATATGTGTGTGTGTGTGTGTGTGTGTGTGTGTGTGTGTGTGTGTGTGTGTGTGTTGTATTTGTACTGATAAATAAATAAAGGGAGACTTAGGCATACCAGGGGTTGTAACACAAATATATATATATATATTCATTTGCTCCATCTTTTACCTGCTGAAAATACCAAAACCTATTTTATTTTGCCTTCCAAAATTGTGCATTTGCTGTAATCGAATCCTTTTCTTTACAAATTGGTTTAACCTCACAGTGGCTTTGATAAAATTGGTATTCAGACATAGCTGTGTCTGATTTTGAAATTAATACAAACAAACAGAAAAAAAAGATCTAATCCTGTAAGATGCTTTTTACTTAAAGAGTCAGAGTCAATTTATTTCAGCTTTCTTGGAGTCACAACTGTCACAATATAAAGGACGAAGTTGTACATCAAAGAGCATTCCATTAACTTTAAATCAGAGGATCATAAAAATCGAATTTCACTAGTGGCTCTCCAGATTTTCCAAGACAAACTGGTCTGTCCTAGATATGTAGGGAATTGAATTTGGGATGTTTTGAGTTCAAAGTATATGGTCTATTAATGCATTGTTGTGGTTTTCCCTCTCTTAAGTATGATTAATAGAGAGAATATATCTTAAAAATGTGTAAATAGAAAGGATGCCTGTTGTATGTTATATTAAACCAGGTACAGTGCAGAATGGAAAAGTTATATTTTAAATTTCTAATCAGAATACTGTACATGCCTTCCTTGTTGAAATCTACATTGGAGAAGTGAACTTTGCTGATTACAAAATAAAATAAAAAATAGAGGATTGGGTGCTCTTTTCAAAATGATATATGGAGGTCCTGATATTAATGGATTCTATGGGAGCTAATATAACAGAGGAACTCAGAAAAGCGGGATGCTTGTTACAGTATATTTGTGTCCTTCGTATGTTTTTCTTCGAGAACAAACACATTAACTATAAAGTTCCCATTGCTTATGGAAAAAGCAAGGAGCTGTAGAACAATGGAATTATTTATATTCCTTTTGTATTGATTGAATTAATTGCATTCTTAAGTGGAATTCCCCCGAAAAGGACCTGTAGCGGATAATGTCTATTTGCTTGCAGGTTTCCACCTTAACAATTTGGCCATATTCTAGACCAAGGTGACAAAAATGGATCAATTTGAAGCATCGCTACACCTGATAGGTGAAGAAGCTCATGGTAGCATCAAATAATGTTTACCATTCTTTCTTTTATTTGGAAGAGATTGCATTTTGTTTAATGAATCTAATAACTCACAACATCTCATGACGTTCTTCTCTTTGCCGCAGAGAAGAAAGGGTCAGGCCCAGTGGTGGGTTTCAAATTTTTTTAGAACCTCTTCTGTAGGTGTGGCCTGTTTTGTGGGAGTGGCTTGCTAGCCATGTGATCGGGTGGGAGTGGCTTGGCAGTCATGTGACTGGGTGGGTGGGGCCAACTTGCAAAATGTGGTGAAACTCACTTAACAACGCTCTTGCTTAGCAACCAAAATGTTGGCTCAGAAACTCTGGCATTTGAAGCAAGCAAGTCTGAAAGCTGTCAAGTTACAAGACCCTTGCACCCCTAACCCTTTAGAAAAAACCCCAGGGGTGTTCAAACTTGACAGATGTAAGACTTGTGGACTTCAACTCCCAGAATTCTTCCTCTCGCTCTTCATCTTGATGATGTGCGGACGGGTGGGGGGAGGGAGCTGGAACCGATTCTAAATGGCACTGTAGATTTGTGGAACTTCTTCTATAGAAGAGGTTAGAACTGGCAGGACCCCCCCCCCCCCCCGGTCAGGCCAAAGCATCTGAGGGTAGGACAAGAAGTAATTAAAGAGAGAGCCAACCTAGAATTTATAAGACATTTTCTGACAGAGAGAACAATTAACCTATGAAACAGCTTGCCCCTGGAATTGTGGGTGATTCATCTCTGGAGGTTTTCAAGACTAGTCTTTGAATGGGATTATATAAAGGTTTCCCATCTTGCTCATGGGATTATAATAGAATAGAATAACAGAGTTGGAAGGGACCATGGAAGTCTTCTAGACCAACCCCTTGCTTAAGCAGGAAACCCTACACCACTTCAGACAAATGATTATCCAACATCTAAAAACTTCCAGGGTTGGAGCATTCACAACTTCTGGAGTTGTGAATTAATCGACTGATTAATTGTTCTAACTGTTAGGAAATTTCTCCTTAGTTCTAGATTGCTTCTCTCCTTGATTAGTTTCCACCCATTGCTTCTTGTTCTACCTTCAGGTGCTTTGGAGAATAGTTTGATTCCTTCTTCTTTGTGGCAACCCCTGAGATATTGGAAGACTGCTATCATGTCTCCCCTAGTCCTTCTTTTCATTAAACTAGACATACCCAGTTCCTACAACCATTCTTCATATGTTTTAGCCTCCCGTCCCCTAATCATCTTTGTTGCTCTTCTCTGCACTCTTTCTAGAGTCTCAATATCTTTTTACATTGTAACAACCAAAACTGGATGCAGTATTCCAAGTGTGGCCTTACCAAGGCATTATAAAGTGGTATTAACACTTTACACGATCTTGATTCTATCCCTCTGTTTATGCAGCCTAGAACTGTGTTGGCTTTTTTGGCAGCTGCTGCACACTGCTGGCTCATATTTGGGTAATGAAACATCTTCAAGAAAACAACCAAGCTTAGAGAGCACCAAGGACCATCTATTATTGCTTTTCAGATTTTTAATGTAGATGTAAATGTGTCAAACTGTGTAAGATTTGATCTTAACAATATTTTCCCCAGTGCATGTCAAACTAGCTCATGGCCACGGGGAAAAATAGAACAATTTAAAATTAATCATTCAAGTAAGATTAATAAATTTGTGTTTTGCATGCAAATTATCATTTGCTGATTTCTTTTTTGTTTCTGGTCAAACTGTCTATCTTTTTAAATAATTCACTGTCAGATCAAACACTTGATCTACTGAGTTGTGTTAGCATAAAAGTGACATAAGAGGCAGGGAGGCTAAAGCAGAAGAATGCTTTTGTGATGCTTAGATGAGAATGTCACTATTTCTATCTTGAAGGCAAATTCAAGAGATCTGTCAACTGAGTTTATATGCTTTCAACAATAGTGGCAGATGTAAAGACCATTGCTAGCATCCTTCAATCCCATTAGGGATTGGACACCCTCTGTTTTCAACTACTGAACATGAAATAAAAGAAATAATTGAGAAAGACACTTTTGAGATCTTTTTTCAGCCATTTAGCATGTGGTGGACCATATCATGGAGTCTTGAATAACTTATTGAGAGGATGTGATGAGGTCTTTTGGGGCACGGACATGAAAAAGTGCACACATAAAAGCAATTTCCCCTTTTCTGATTTTTATCTTCTTATTCCAAATGAGTTACTCAAAACTTGAAGAGCTGTGTAGGGAAGTATCTGCCTGAATAAGTTATAAATAGAATACAATAGAATTCTTATTGGGCCAAGTGTAATTGGACAAACAAGGAATTTGTCTCTGTGCATAAGCTCTGAGTATACATACAAACAACAAACTAATATAAGATATCAATAGGAGAAGGTAGTAGGTAAGATGAGAAGGATAACAGTAATACAGCCATACTGCATAGGTGTTGTTAGTTGCGAAGTCATGTCCAACCCATTGCCACCCCAAGGTGCACGGGATGCTGTTACCTTTCCACCAAAGGTGGTTCCTATTTTTCTACTTGCATTTTTACATGCTTTCAACCTAGCGAACTGCTAGGTTGGCAGAAACTGGAACAAGTAACGTGACCTCACTCCATTACGCGGTGCTAGGGATTCGAATTGCCAAACCACTAACCTTTCTGATCGACAAGCTCAGCATCTTAGCCATTGAGCCACCATGTCTAATATGTGATTAGATATGCCGAAATTGTATCCACATTTCAAAAGCTTAGCCATTGAGCCACCATGTCTAATATGTGATTAGATATGCCGAAATTGTATCCACATTTCAAAAGTTAATCCATGGCATCCAGAAATAGTATAAATATATTGACTTCATATCTTGTTTTTGTGGCTGTCCAGCCATTTTAATTGCCATTTGTAAGAAGTGCTTCTTGTACGGTTGCTTTGTTGTTGTATGATTTTTAACTAGTGACTTTGCGTAATTTAGAAAAGGTGGCACATAAATATGATGTCAATAAATGTAATAATATATACCTAAACCAATTTCTGGATTGTGACAACAAGAATATGCTGGCTAGTATATTGGAGTTTCTAGAGTGATTGACCAATGCAAGCAAAGAGAAGCATCTTGGGCAAATGTATGAGCAAAATGGTTTAAGCTTATGCTAATTTTTTTTAGAACAATTTGGTCTTCAGAAGTGATCTCAACAAATTACAGAATAACAGAGTTAGAAGGGACCTTAGAAGACAACCCCTGCTCAAGCAAAAGACCCTATACCATTTCAGACAAATGGTTGTCCAATCTCTTATTAAAAACCTCCAGTGATGGAGCACACACAATTTCTGAAGGAAAACTATTCCATAGATTAATTGTTCTGTCAGGAAATGTTAATAAGTTGGGGTCACACATTAAAAAAAAAACCCCAACTATTTAATGTCTGATGGGCATACAAAAATAGTATCTTTGGAGAGACCAAAGCAGCTTTTACCCAAGGGGCTAGCTAAAATAGTCACAATTTGGGGAGAAGAATCTCTCTCTCTCTCTCTCTCTCTCTCTCTCCCTCTTTCCCTCTTTCTCTCTCTCTCTTCGTCCTCCCGTCTTATACAATGACCAGAGGTGGTATTCTATTGGTTTGGACCAGTTTACCCGAACAGGTAGTGGAAATTGCACATGACCCCGCCCACTCGTCCCAGCTCTACGGCATCCCATTTAGGCTCTTTTTTCTCCAAAAGCACATGCATGGAAGGTGCACTCACATTTGCCAACCAGTAGGGAAGGTAAGTGAATACTACCCTTGGCAATGACCAACGCCCACCCTATCTACCTCTTAGGAGGTTGTAGTGGAAACGAAAATCTAAAGAATGGAGTGCTATGTAAGTTGGCTTTTGCTCTTGAAGAAAATTTTGAAATGCCAAAGACAATGAATAGATTAAATGTTTTTAACATTTCATCATCAACGGAGCTTAGAATGGGAAATCATTTTCAGGTCAGGTGGTTTCCACATAGCCCTAATATTTGCCTACTGCATATGCCATATTGCCATAACTGAATACCAACCTTCAGTACCCTACTGTGGAGATAAGATTTGAATTTACTTGATGTTGGTAATTGAATTAGAATAACAGAAATGGAAGGGACGTCTGGAATCTAAAGGGAAGATAGAGAAAATAGTTCTACATTTTTATTATTTCTGCAAAACAACAATGCAATGCAACACAAGGAACACATTACCAGTAGTATAAGGTTGTTAAATCATCCATTCTCTATCAATTATATAATGATCTGAAGGACTCATGTTAATTTTCTAATACATTAGTTTTTACGCTAATTTTTCCTTTGTAATTTTTCTTTTGTATGGGACGCAGTGGCTCAGTGGCTAAGATACTGAGCTTGTTAATCAAAATGTCAGCAGTTCAGCAGTTTGAATTCCTAGTGCCATGTAACGGAGTGAGCTCCCATTACTTGTCCCAGCTTCTGCCAACCTAGCAGTTCGAAAGCACATAAAAAATGCAAGTAGGAAAATAGGGACCACTTTGGTGGGAAGATAACAGCACTTCGTGAACCTTCACCTCCATGCACCTTCTTCAGACAGCGCTGGCTCTTCAGCTTTGAAATGGAAATGAGCACCGCCCCCTAGAGTCAGGAATGACTAGCACACATGTGTGGGTGAAACTTTACATTTATTTGTTTATGTAGACTTTTTAAATCTTACAAGTATCTTCCTCCTCCTCTTTTTCTTGCTTCTTCCAAAATAAAAATATCTTAAGAAAACCAGTAACCATCTAGCATTTTTTAAAAAATAATTGATAATGCTTCCTGGGATATTAGTTGAAATGTCACCCAACATATGGAAAACTGTTTATGCTTTAGTAATTTAATTCCAGCACCTGAAATTCAGCTCATGTAATGATGCAGTTTGGTTGCCAAATATCTCCTTAGTTGCTCTGACCCTATCAGAGGAAGACCAGTTAAATAGATAATTAAAAAATTCCAGCTGTCCCCTTATGGCTATTCCAACTCATTTTGCTAAAAACTAGATCCCCTAAGTAACATTATTTACGATTACATTCAATCTTTTAAAAATAAACAGGTAAATGAAGAGAAAAAAAATCTTATTAACCCCAGCATTTTTTTTCTGAACTCATCCAACTGAATTGTCTAGTGATGGTTACCTCAGAATAAGTTATAATATTAGTTGAGCAGTTAATTGAACCATTTATGCTACTGAAATATAGACTGCACAGTACTGTGTGTCTGTTTCTGAATGAACTGCATCAGGAGGCATTTTTTTTAAAAAAATTTAACTGTTATAATTACTATTTTATTTTAACTCCAGTTGAAACAAAGTTGCAGCTTCTGCAGTTCCCAAGCAGTACATCTTTTTCAATTATGATTTAATACTAGTTTCTATCTCGATGTTGCCAAATGCATTACTCTTTTTATGGATACGTAACTAGAAGAACTAGGGACACAGTGGCTTGGTGGCTAAGATGCTCAGCTTGTCAATCAGAAAGGTCAGCTGTTCGGTGGTTTGAATCCCTAGTGCCGTATAATGGAGTGAGCTCCTGTTTCTTGTCCCAGCTTCTGCCAACCTAGCAGTTCAAAAGCATGTAAAAATGCAAGTAAAAAAATAGGAACTACCTTTGGTGGGAAGGTAACAGTGCTCTGTGAGCCTTCAGCATTTAGTCATGCTGGCCACATGACCATGGAGATGTCTTCGGACAGCGCTGGCTCTTTGTCTTTGAAATGGAGATGAGCACCGCCCCCTAGAGTTGGGAACGACTAGCACATATGTGCTAGGGGAACCTTTACCTTTAACTAGAAGAACGTATACATTATATTGTAATTGCAATGACTGAATGTGTGGTTTATATTGCCAGTGTATAACTTTCAGCAAATAATCCTAATAAAATATGCCATCTCAACTCCTATGAAATGATGACTTTGTTTTTTTCCCCCTGAAGAATAAATTAATTTTTTCCAGCATTCAGTGGGCTGCATTGTAGCTCTGATAAGATTTCTTTTTTTAATCTGTTTCTCTATGCCTAATTGAAAATTTCAAACATGAATAAGACTAATAAAACTAATACAAAATAGAATGAAAAAGGAAAAAGAAAAAGGGAAGGAAAAAATTAAAAGGGCAAAAAGAATAGCAGAAAAATAGGAAAAAAAGGAGAGATGAAGAATGACCTTGAATCTTCTTTATAATACTATAAATTGACTTGTCTCTCTAAAGTTACATCATGATTCTCTTCTTTTTATAATCCTTCTCTATCATTAAAACTATAAATCAAAAGTTCATTTTTTTTCTTTTTTACAAAAAAATCCTTAAGGATGTTTAATAAATGCAGATGTTATCTTTTTTCTAACCAAAGAGTTTAGGCCTTTCAGTGAGTTCTGTCAATTTTACCAATCATTTCTCTGTCATAGCTATTGCCAAATGCAGTTCTCCAAAGTTTTTTTGATGCATTATAAATATGTTTTTCTCCTTTACTTGCAGAAACAAGAGTCCAAGAAACCCTCACCACTGTTTGCTTACAGTTGTTTAGTTCTCTATTTCTAGTAGTAACAATGAGAGGCTTCTAGAAGTAAGGTGACCAACTTTTTTACAATGAAAAGGAGGACAAAACACGTTCTATTGTCCAAAATGCTAAGGTGACCAACTTTTTTACAATGAAAAGGAGGACAAATAAATTGGAAAAAATATATCGTAAATAAAAGAAATATTTTATTCATTGCAACAATAATATTTGCAACATTTTATATTGTAATTATGCTTACATACCTGTTAATTATTATTTAAATGAGTACTTTTCCATTGAATTAATATTTTTTGTCAATGTATCATCTTCTAACAATATATTGGAAATATCTGAACAAGAAATATCCTTCATATTAAATTTTAGGGCAAGTGCTGCAGCTAGAGTATCAACATTCAATCTCGATTTCTCACTTGTCGAAAAATCATTGGCAATTGAAAAAAACTCTTTCAACTGCTGCATTAGTTCCAGGGCAGCACAACGTAAATTGAACAAGTCTAAATAAATGTTCACATGGAATATGTTCATTTTTGAAATGGCTGAAAATATCCACCCATCTTTTATCAATTTCAACATGCTGATTTTCCCATTGTATTAATTTTTCAGAATTTAAATATACATTCAGTCTTCTAATTTCTTCAAAGAGACAATTGTCGTCTATTTTAATGTCTAGCATTTCTTTAGATAAAAATTCAACACAAGATTCAATATCTGTTCAATATACTTGTGATGAAGTAAAAAAAACACCATTAAAAACTGTTTAATAAAACGTGAATTGTACTTACCTGTGTATAATTGAATATTCACTGAGAAAGAAATAATTACCATGAGTCATTCAATTGCCGACGTGCCGTGAGTCTACTGCGTGCGTATGTGCTGTGTTGTGTTTCGGTAAGAAGTAAACAAAGCCACTTGCACACGGCGCTCTCTCTCAAGGTCTCCCGTGCAGAGCGCATGCATTTCATAATCACGTCTTATACTACACTATACCGAGTCTTGACAAATTGTCATGTCAAATACAAATACGTCACATAACGCGCAACAGATTAGTCTTCAAATATCGAAAAGGAGGACATGTAGGAGGACACTTTTCGAGGGAGGACAGAACTTACAAAAGAAGGACTGTCCTCCCTAAAGGAGGATGGTTGGTCACCTTACTAGAAGTCCTAGTGGACCACCACTTAAATATGCAGCTGCCTAAAAACCCAATGCAGTCCTGAACTGAATCAACAGAGAGATTGTATCAAGAGCATGTGAAGTAACAGTACTGCTTTACACTGCGCTGGGATTTATGCATGTAATTTGGACTAATGCATCCAGTTCTTGTCACCAAACTAAAGAT
This sequence comes from Natrix helvetica, assembly GCF_964273705.1. NCBI lineage: Eukaryota > Metazoa > Chordata > Lepidosauria > Squamata > Natricidae > Natrix > Natrix helvetica. The sequence goes on along the minus strand of NC_138549.1, from coordinate 21,146,552 downwards.
GCAGAGACCCTAGAAAAAAATGCATAGAAAGCAACAAAGTTGACAAGAGATTTAGAGGCCACCCTGTATGATGAATGCTTGAGAGCATTATATATCTCTAGGGGTTAGGGGTGACATTATGGCAGTCTTCCATTATTTGAGGGGCTTTCACAGAAAAGAGGGGCTTGACCTATTTTCCAAAGCATCTGAAGGCAAGACAGGAAGTAACTGATAAAAACTAATTAAAAACAGATCCAACCCAGAACTAAGGAAACATTTCCTGACAGTGAGAACAATAAATCGATGGAATGAATTGCCTCCAGAAGTTGCCAATACTCCATTTCTAGAGATCTTCAAGAAGAGATTGGACAACCATTTGTCTGGAATGGCATAAGGTCTCCTATTTGAGCAGGAGGGTTGGACTAGAAGACCTCCAAGGCCTGTTCCAACCTTGTGATTCTACATCCTGTATTCCAATGGAAAAGGTCCTTCATTATTTATCCATATATCATCAACGTATCCTATAATTAAGAGATGCAGGTTGAACCATCTGTATCCAAATAATCTGAATAATGACTGGTTCCCCTGCTGTTTTGCTTCTGGGATTATATCTTTTATTTCAGATGGCTGCTGGTCAAATTTATTCTGTGTTGATGTTGGATGCTCTTATTTAATTAAGCACTGATACCTCTCATCAAAAGATAATCAGCGTGCTGAACTGTATCACAAAGGCAAAATATAGACAGAATATCATGTTGAAAGGAAGGGAGAAAAATACACGCATACACATGACAGATTTGTCCATTCAAAATGCTTGGGTCAACAGGAAAGTTTAACCTGAAGCTAAAAATACAGCAGAGACTGATGTCAATCATATTTCTGGAGGGAAAATAAGCACTGTCCCAAAATAGGAAGCGTCTTTTTCTTCATTGCTGATTTTAAGGGGAACATTCCTTCAGGTATTTTGAAAGACCTTCAAATGCAATCTATATAATTATGTGTCAACATCTGGAGAGATATTGGGAAGCAAGGTTAACTCTTCTGGCTTCTCCATGTTTCTTCCTTGGGAATAATATTTTAAAATGATTCAGACAACCATAAAATCTTCTTGTGGAATTTATTCTCAGGGTTAATAACCTAAAGGCAAAAGTGATTCAAAGAACATCTTGAATCAGATTTAGCTCAAACACCACTTTAAGATGGAGTGTGGTTTGTTGTTTGCATTTGGTTTAGGGTGATATTTGTAAACCATGCTTATTCTGATGTGTGAATCTAGGTCTGATGTTTTGGTATCTGTCATAAAGGTAAAGGTTCCCCTTGTACATATGTGCTAGTTGTTCCTGACTCTAGGGGGCGGTACTCATCTCCATTACAAAGCCAAAGAGGCAGCACTGTCCAAAGATGTTTCTGTGGTCATGTGACCAAATAATGGCCTCTTTTTCATTCATTTTTGGCCTCCCCAGCCCCCAGGAGCATTTTGCAGGTCACCCAAACCCTCTGCATGTCCATTTTTGCAAAAAAATAGGATGCGCGGGGTCAGAGTTTCAGGAGGCCAAAAATGCTGTATTCAGTGTATAAGAAGCACCCAGGTTTTCACCGTCTTTTTGGGAGAAAAAGGTGTGTCTGAAATACTCTGAAATATATGGTACTTTATTGATGACAACTAATAGAATATTTGGTGTTGCTTATGGAAAGATCTTTTAATCATTTGGCAGAACTCTGTCCTCAGACTCTGCTACGGAAAGAAACTGAGAAGAAGTGGCAGCAGCAGGATGGGGAAAAAAATCTGTCCTAGTGATGCCATGATTCTTTGGCAGCAAGGTGACAAGTCTTGCTGTAAACACAAGGACAGTAAGCCTGAACAGATTATTTTCCTTTACTATTAACTTATGAGGTAATTTCCCCTGAGGTTTATTACCATTAAAGCTAACATTATGTCAGCACAAGCATCGATTCTTATATTACAGATGGTAACTTATTATGTACCCTTGAGTGTTTTGAAACAAATTAATAATCTAGATGGATGCTTATGGATCTACATTATGAATTTGTATATCGTATGATATAAATTTGCAAACTAATATTAAAATCAACTTCTTGCACCAAACACTCCTGAGACATTTAGAGTGTTTGCTGTAATTACTATGTACATATGCTAATTTAAGGTTGTTAAATTACATTTTGATATTCTGTTTTTAAAGGACATCAAGCAGGTCTGATTAGTACTTTTTCAGATTGGGGGGTTGTTCTGGATCATAGGTATTAATTCTTATCGAAGCATAATTAGGATTATAAATGTAATCAATCTTATTAAGAAAAGAATGCTCACATTTAAGTTTGTATAAGATTTGCTTTGAAAATAATGTTTCCATGCAATCAAAAACTTTGAAATATCTAAATGTAAAGGGTACAGAACAATCTCACAATAAAGTAGGATTATGTATGTATCCCTTCATGTATTCTGCACCATAAGGGGAACAACTTTGTAAGCAGGCCTGTAAGAAGGACTGTAAGAGCCAGCAAGGATTTGTTAAAAACAGATCATGCCAAACCAATCTTATTTCATTTTTTGACTAAATTAGTAGACTAGCGAAATGCTGTGGGGATAGTATACTTAGACAAGGCATTCAACAAGGTAGATTGCAACCTACGTCTTGGTAAGCTAGAAAAAAGTGGGATAGACAGCACCTGGGTTTATAACTGGCTGACAAATTACACAATGACTTGTCCTTAATGGAAATACATCTGCATGGAGGAAAGTTAGCAGTGGGGTGCCACAAGGTTCCTTCTTAGGGCCAATACTTTTCAATATCTTCATAAATGACTTAGATAAGGGAATAGAAGGGAAACCCATCAACTTCGAAGATGACACTAAGCTGACAGGAATAGCCAACACCTCAGAAGACAAGCTCAAGATCCAAAAATACCTTGACAGACTTTAACAATGGGCCCTATCCAACAACATGAAATTTATTGTGGAGAAAAGCAAGGTTTTATACACTTAGGTAGGAAAAACCAAAGGTATAAGTATAGATTAGGTGAAATCTGACTCAAAAACAGTAACTGTGATCTTAGAGTACTAGTGGAGGATCAGTTAAATATGAGCCAGAAATGAGTGACATCAATCAAAAAAGCTAATGTAATCCTTTGATGTATAAATAGAGGCATAGAATCAAAATCACATGAAGTATTAGAACTGCTTTATGAAGCTTAGTAAGGCCACACCTAGAATACTGCATCCTGTTTTGGTAACATTACAAAAAAGATGTTGAGCTTTTGGGAAAAGTGCAAAGAAAAGCAACTAAGATAATTAAAGGCCTGGAGACCAAAACATATCAATAACTGTTGAAGGATTTGGATTTGGCTAGTCTAGAGAAAAGAAGGACTAGGGGTGACATGATATCAGTATTCCAGTATTTGAGAGGTTGTCACAAAGAGGAAGGGGTCAACTTATTTACCAAAGCATCTATGGGCAGGACAAGAAACAATGGATGGATGGAAACTAATCAAGGAGAGAAGCAACCTGGAACTAAGGAGAAACTTCTTAACAGTGTGGACAATTAACCTGTGGAACAGCTTGAGTTCAGAAATTGTAAGTGCATCATCACTGGAGGTTTTAATGAAGAGATTGGACAGTCACTTGTTTGAAATGGTATAGGATCTCCTGCTTGAGCAGGGGGTTGGACTAGATGACCTTCAAGGTTTCTTCCAGCACTATTCTGATTGATTGTATCCAATATAAATTTGATGTTCATATGTTAAACAAGCTAACCTTTCCTAAGCTGCTTTTCTCCCCAGGACAATGCTTTCATAAACAGTGCTAACTGCAAGTTGATAAGTTTACCTTTGACTTAATACATTGATTAGAATCCTCAACCAGCTCCCAGCTGTTGGCTGAAACTGGCAAGACCCCTATCAGTTTCACAGTAAAGTCTTTCTGTGTCTCCTAAGGGCCTCTCAATGAATACTAAGAAAATAACAGGTGCCTTTCAATACACGGGCCTGCTTACTCTCTTGTAATCCATTTCTCTCCAATTATTGTAAATAGAAACACCTCTTGCCCATGTTCTTGCTAATTATTCCACTGTCAGATGTGAATATTCCAATGATGGGGGAGAGAGGAAATAATAGTGTATTCACAATTTGTTAATATACAGTAATTTTTCAAATTAACAAAAACACACGCATAATGAATGCAGTGGTGGCTTCCGGGTGGTACAGCCTGATACGGGTGTACCGGTAGTAGCTGGGAGCAGTGGCCACCGTTCTGGTACAGTGGCTCATTTGGCCCACCCTCTCGCCCATGTGCCATAGCTGTTTATAATGTGACCAGCCAATTGTGCTCTCCTCTTCGAGGAGAGGGAGCGGCTTATAAGTCTAATAAAATAAATAAATAAATGCATCACCTGCGTGACCACCACCAAGCAACTGGGTGTCTCAGGGTAGTGCCGTGTGCATGCATTCACAGCACGCATCCCCGACCAGGACTCCCGGCCTTGTGCGCAGCGTACCGGTTACGATGGCATCCGGAACCCACCACTGATATAATGTATAAGTCTTATTTTCTCTTTATTATTTATCCCATACTACAGTGTAAGGAGTAAATAATCAAGTGAAAAAGTGAAAGACCTCCAGTTTGGTGGAAGGAAGGAGCAAGAAACAAAGGAAAATTGTAAGGACAGTCACATTTTTTTTTAATTTACAACCACTTTGCTAAACAACCGAGTCACCAAAATGCAGTATCCTAGAGTTTCTGAACAAGGTGAATGTGTAACTGCTTATCATAGGTTTTTCAAACAAATATAGGTAACTATGCTCATGAGTGTTTTTTTTTTGTAAGCGAACGTTAAGGCTTAGGCATCCACAATGGGGTAGCTGATGACATGAGTTCATAGTGCAAACATATCTTAGGATATGTATGTGTTCAGGCTGCAAGTGCAACAAGCCAAGGTTTGTGCCATGACATTGCTGGTTAATTAGTAGCAGGTGCTGATGAATTGAAAGTAACCAAGGTTGGAACCCTGCAGTTTTCATATTCAGCAAAACATCTGTGCATTGTTAAAGCCAACCCATTAAGAGAGCTTAGGGAAAATATGCTAATGTCCAAGGAGATGAAGGGAAATTATTAGGGAAATTAAAAGCTGTGAGAGGAAATGAGAAGGACATCAGATGTCTGGAGTCCTCTTTTTAAAAGCAGGTAGGAAGGGTGAGCATAAAATATCCCAAATCCAAGGCTTCCAATCAGCAAAGAGGAAAAGAGGAAAGAGAAGAGGGAATGCTTTGCTAGCTGTGTCAATTCCTCATGTCCCTAGTGGTCGTTGGTCAATCTATATATATAAAAGGCAAAAAGCACTCACTCATCATAAAATCTCCAGAATCATAAGGCCTACAAAATAGAAATTTGGCACATATCGTATTTTTCGGAGTATAAGGCGCAGCAAGGTTTTGAAGAGGAAAATTTAAAAAAAAGTTTTTGCACTCTGCAAACCTCCCAAAAACGGCCCATTTTTCATGAAAATGCCCCCCCCCCCCAAGGCATGAATAGCCTTTATGGAGCTTGAAGAGTGCTCCTGGGGGGAGGTGAAGGGGCCAAAAATGAGCAAAAAATGGTTCATTTTTTGCAAAAATGAGCCCATTTTTCATAAAAAAAGGGGCATGGATAGACTCTAGGAAGCTTACAGAGTGCTCCTGAGGGCTGGGGGGGGGGGTAAAATAAAGAAAGAAATGGGCCTTTTTTCCTCATTTCTGCCCTCCCCAGCTCCCAGGAGCTCTCTAAAAGCTTCCTACAAGCTATGCACGGACATTTTGGTGAAGGGGGTGGGGTTTCGGGAGGCAAAAATTGCTTTATTCAGTGTATAAGACACACCCAGATTTTCAGCCTCTTTTTTGAGGGAAAAAGGTGCGTCTTATACTCCAAAAAATACGGTATGTTCCACTTGGCTTTTAGGTGCTCGCTAAGAAAGGATTTTTTGAAATGACCATCAGATCATTAGTATTTCTTATACAGTAATTAACATGCTCTAATGCTAAGGAGCTCTACTCCCCCTCCCCACCTGAAAAGAACTCTGTCCCAACTGCCAGTTGCCTCACATTCCTTTAACTCAGTTCAAACTGGCAGACATTCCACTCCTTCACTCAGTAGCGGTCTGGGGCTCCTTAAATGTCAGTACTCACCAAAATGTCTACACCTTCCACCTATGGAACTGATTCTGGACTTAAAGCGGCAGGAGTGATATTCCCTTATGTGTTTCAATCACCGACCACCACTGAGCCAACGGATTGTGAACTGAATTTCTCCTGCATAGCCTGATCACATAATTTTGTCACAAAGCATAAGGTATCCAGCTAGTAGCATATAAAGTATCCATATGTCTGAGGCAGAGGTGGGTTCCTACTGGTTTGGTTTTTGGCAAACTGAACGGGTAATAATGTAATGCCAGGAGCAACCTGGTCTGAGGTGGTATCTCCAATAGTTTTTCTGTGAATTCTACTGACATACTGTATAGGATGAATCTCTGCCTGACTTTCCTCTGCTCACTGCTTCAAGATTTCTGTGGGCTTGATTTGCATTTCATAGTGGAGGTGAAATATAGCTTTTGACATTTAGTCTTGGCTGAAGTGCAATCAAGGATGAGCTTTAGTGTGCTAAATAATTAAGACAAATAGGAAAGAGATGGATTTTTCTCAAGGTAAAGTCTCCCTTTTGTGAGATATTTATTGGAGGTAAGAGAGTCCATGTGCTTTGTACATTGTGTACTGTGTTTGAGAAGATTTGAGGAGGTAGAATTGGCCTCCTGAACCAACATTGGATAATCCCCAAAAGCTCTGCCAAAAATGACTTTATTTCTTGCAGTAAGATTCGACCAAACATTACTCACAATATCAGACAGGGCTGGGTGGTATTTCCTTTTTTTTAAAAAAAAAAAAAAGAAGAACACCTAATTGCATAGAAAACAAAAGTTTTGCTGGGGAAAATTAATTATGGGAGATAAGATTTATATAAATGTATTGCATCTTTCAAGTTGAGGGATTTCTTTTTTTAATGAGCCTTTGTGATATTTTTTTCTATTTTACACATTGTTTGAATGCTAGCAACTCCCATACTACAATGAATAGTGGGCTATATCAGTGATGGCTAACCTTTTCTGGACCGAGTGCCCAATGCATGTGCTCCCAAACCTCCAAAATGCAATGGATCCGTGTGCCCCACATACACCCCACTCCCTCCTGCATACATGGACATTCCCCTGTGCATGTATGCATGACCCCCACATGTGCTCCGTGCATGCAACCACTCCCCACATATGCATCCTGCCCCCACACATGCACTCCTTGGATGTACCCCACATCCGTACATGATCACGGCCCTTGGCACCCCCCGCACATACGCAATAGAGACCCGAAGATCACCTAGCTGGTGGGAGGCATGTGCATATGCGTGGCGGAGCTGAACTGGGGTGACGACTTGCATGCCCACAGAGAGAGCACTGCGTGCCACCTCTGACATGCATGTCATAGGTTCGCCATCACGGGGCTCCATGAACTGTAGTTGGATGCTATTGACTTTCAGCTGGTTCAGGTTTAGAAAATGCAAGGCCCAATAATTTAATTAGTTGTTATCCTTGTCTACCATAATTTCCACTTTTAGGATTCCTCCAAATGCAAAATCAGGGTTAGAAAGTCCTGCTTTCTCATCATTCATTACCACTTTCTCCTCATCATAGGCCATACCTGGAATTGCATCCATGTTATCTAGTTTTCCATTATTTCCATTTTTAAGACTGAATATGACTCCACTCCTAATTCATGGGTAACTTTATCACAACACTTGGCTTTAAAAATTAGCCTTGGTCTTTTTCTCTAAAACTGCTGTCAAATTTCTACATTTTATACTATCTTGTCTAATAAAATGACAGATGCAACTCTTATGGCATTGAAAAAAATGGGAGCAAGTTTAGTTTTAATTCATCTGAAATCATAATAGTTACAGATTCTCCCTAAATGAATTACTTCTGTTAATTGTTGTATTACTGTTGGCGAAGAAGAAGAAAAAACGTCTCAAAGGGTTCATTTTATAACTACTTTAAGAGTTTGTTACTAAACATTTCTGAGAAATTCACATGGAGTTTTAGGTAGGCATCATTCAGTTGTAGAACCAATATCAGATTATTTAAAATTAGGTCTCAGGTCAATTTATTTATTAGTTTCTTTTTCATTCTGTTGTTAAACTTTGGTCAGAAATTCTTAGTGATGACTATGTATATATTTGCATATTCTAAGATAGAATAAGGGTAAAATGAAATGGTTTTTTGGTATCTGAGTAGGAAATGGTGCAGACGCATTCATTAAAGTGTGAAAGGCAATTATTAATGCTCCAAGAAAGCCCAAACATACCATGAAACATTTGATCTTTTAAAAATAATTCTTAGGTGTAAAAAATACCTGAATAAAGATAGCTCAGCTTTTTAAAAAAAGGAATTGATAATTCAAAGGCTGATAATTCAAGATAAGATGCTATAGAATCATAGGGGTGGAAAGGAAGCTTGGAGGTCATCTATTCCAGCCCCAGCCCAAAGCAGGAGTTCTTATACCATCTTGGACAAATGACTGCACAGTCTCTTCTTTTTTTTTAAAAAAAGTATTTTATTAGATAAACATTAAAAATATTGGACATAGTGTGACATTTCTGCATAAACATTTCCATATTGTTTTTGGATTCTACAACAATTACATTTTATATCCATTATATAGGTATGTGTACTCAGTCAGACTACCTGTCCATTACTCCCTTTTTTAACTGGTTACTAAACATACAAATACATATCTGATTCCTACCTATCACACAATCTTAATAATATATTTTCCATTTTTTGCATTTTTCTGTCCTGATTTTTCTCCCTCCTTTCTAACCGTCAATATCATTTGTCTCAGATTTTGTGATATTCCATCTCACCCTTGTCTTTGAGCTCTAGAGTCAGTCTCTCCATTTCTGAGCACATCAGTATCTTACTTATTATTTCTTGTTCAGAGGGAGTCTCTTTATTTTGTGCAAAAACCAGTCTTGCTGCCGTTAAAATATGCAGCATTAGAAGAGACTGTCCAGTCTCTTCTTCAAAATCTCCAGAGATGGAGTACACAAGAGTCTGATTGGTAAGTTGTTCTACTGATTGTTCTCCTTGAAATTTCTCTTTAGTTCTAGATTGCGTCTATCTTTAATGAACTTCTACCTGCTACTTCTTGTCTTGCCCTATGGTGTTTTGGAGACTAGGTTGATACTTTCTTCTCTGCGATAGCCTTCCAAGTACTGGAAGATTACCATAATGTCACCAAAGGAACATACCTGGTTCTCTTAATCATCCAACTTCTGATTTAGTCTCCAGACCATTTATTATCTTTGTTGCTGCACTCTTTTTCTATGGTCTTTGCAGAATTTATCTCTGACAAAGCTGTTCTTTATGCCCAGTTTTCAATTGTGAAATAATATACATTTGCTCTCACTAAGAGGCATGCATGTTAGTTCATGTGCTTTTGAGTGGTACATCTCAAAATGCATCACCTGCAAGACTGTTTTCCATTTGGGTCTTGTTGAGAAGGTAGATTTGTGCAGCACTTAGCCAATCCATTGGAAATCCAGACAAGGATTAATCAGTCATCCTCTCCAAGTTCTTTACAACCCCTCAGAATCCCAATAGCATGGGAGATGTTTGAATTTCAGGGTGAACTTCATATTGGTGGGCAGGTATTTCTATAGAGAAGGAATCCTTCTGGGGTCCCAATAGGTCAATGGAACCTGAAGTGTACCAACCCTGTGACATCAAACCATGAAAGACTTAATAATCACAAATGAATTCACAGAAATTGATACTGAAATCTGTAGTCCAATTCCATTGCCTCCTTGCTTGCTTGTTGAAATTTGCCAATGACCTTTTCATTTACTCTAAAAATTCTTCCTTTAAAGACTATATGAAGTAAAAAAGTAGTTTCACAATGTATCTATGGAGATTCTCAGTCATCGAGGTCATGGTTGTCCCAAAGGTGCTTTTTCCCCCAAAGAGGCAACCCTTCAGAACCCTTCTAATTCAAACAGCCCGTTCTGCACTTACGTTGCCACTTGACATCACCATTCCTGTCTAATACAGGACTGGGATAAATAAGTACTTGGGCCACGCTGGGTGATCAGCTAGTTCAGAATAAAAACATAAAACTGATGAAATTTGATTCTTACGTCTACATAGTTTAACCAAACAACAAAGTGATAAAAAGAAACAATGTCAGACATTTAGTGAAGGGATTATATAAAATACCTCTTGTGTCTGAAAATGAAATTGAAGCTTTCAAGTAATACTTTTAACAAATCTGTGCGGATCATTCAATGAAAAGCTAATACAAAGAGAGATGCAAAGTACTTCTCTCCTGGCCAGTGTTTTATGCTCTCATTTATTTCTCTCATCCACCCCTACAAAAATCTATATTGGATCATACTTTTAGGCTTTTATTTCAGCAGAGAAAGCTACCAGCAGGAATTCATCTATGGGACAGGTTGAAAGATGTATGAGATTATTCAAATTCTTTCACTGGAAATACAAAATAATTGTTTTCTCTTGAGGCCCCATTCTCTTTTATTGATGCCATAATGAGATTGTTGAAGTATCTTTCCCCAGCCTCAATTCTGATGAAATCCAGCACTGATACAGTATTTAGGAGTTTTGCAATCCTCTTACTTTTTCAGAATCAAGACTACTGATTGTTATCAATCTTACTCTGGTGGCCCTAAGCATAGGTTCACCAATATACCTGCCCTCTTTACTTAAAATGAAGCTAATCTTTAACAACTCAAAAACAAACTAATGATGGTATTACTGAGCATACTTAAATAATATGGTGACTGGCATAAACATAATATATTGAACTATTGATTAAATAAATAATGAAAGATTCTAATTCAATATGAATAGTGTATGTTTACTAAATGTAATAAATATGATCAAAATACTTTATTTGTATTAAAATGTATGACGTGCAGAATATGGTGATTGACATAAAAATAACATATTGAAATTAGTGGTGGGATTCCCATTTTTTTACTTCCGGTTCTGTGGGCCTGGCTTGGTGGGCGTGGCAGGGGAAGGATACTGTAAAATCTCCATTCCCTCTTTACTCCAGGGAAAGGTTACTGCAAAATCCCCATTTCCTCCCGATCAGCTGGGACTTGGGAGGCAGAGAATAGATAGGGGTGGGGCCAGTTAGAGGTAGTATTTACCTGTTCTCCGAACTACTCAAAATTTCCACTACCAGTTCTCCAGAACTGGTCAGAACCTGCTGAATACCACCTCTGATTGAAATATTGAATAACTAAATAATGGATTATAAATTGAACAAGCAAATAATGGAAGATTTCAATGTTTGTATTATTATCAGAATTATAAAAGCTTGTTGAAAGTGATAAATATGATTAATAATATTCTATTTGTATTAAAAGGTATGACACTTAGAATAGGGTGATTGACATAAAAATGACACATTGAAATATTGAATGATTAAATAATGAAATATTATAATTTAATAAAATATGTGCATTATTATAAGGATTATATAAGCTTGTTAAATGAAACAAATATGATTAATACTATTTTATTTGTATTTAAATGTATGACACTCAGGTGCCACTTTGTTCACCCATTGAGATGTTTGTAAAAAAAAAAAAACTTATTAAAAAAACCAAACTAATAAAATAGATCAAGATTCCCTTTATTTCCAGGCACACAAATATCCTGCAGTAAAGATTTTAAAGACTGTAAGGCTGAAGGGGGGAAAAAATAAATAGAATGATAAAGGAGAAAGAAAATAGAGACTTTCTTCTTTTCTTCTTCTTTTTTCTTAAAAGAAGAAGAAGTTAAGGACAAACTGAAACACTGAAATTGGCATTATATAATGCCTGAGCAATTTTTTTTTGGCCTTGACAAATAATTCTTTCAATTTGCCTTTAAAGATTGGCCCATATAATTGAGATTATGTCACAGTGACAGTGAAGAGGGGGGAAGAGAAAGACTCCCACTGTGCCTAAGAACCCAAAGATGGCATTAAGATCAGCTGAAAATGTCACTAAGAATAATTGAAAGTTACACTGAATAATGTTGCTGATGTGAGCTGAAAACTATATATGGGGTTATTGGCTGAAGATTATGCTGAATATTAGGAATGAAAGGCTGAAATCTCATATATACTTACTTGGTTTTAAGTTCCATTGAATTTATTGAGTCTTACTTTTGAGTAGGACTGAATTGGAAGGGAATTTGGAGGTCTTCTAGTCCACCCCTCACCCTCCCGCACAAGATCCTATATCCTTCCAGACAAGTAGAATGATTATAAAATGGGAGACATTGGTCCCTGTAGCACATCCTTTGTTCATAGATAGGCATAAATTCTCCTTCCTACCTATATAGAGAGATGGATGCCCAAATTGTAATGCACAGAACAGACATTTCCATGCATCTCAGCAAAATGGAAAATAGGTTCTTCTAAAGTGGAAATAGGGACACAGTGACTCAGTGGCTAAGGCTGATCTTGTTGATCAGAAAGGTCGGCAGTTCGGCAATTCAAATTCATAGTGCCGTGTAATGGAATGAGCTCCCTTTACTTGTCCCAGCTTTTGCCAACCTAGAAGTTTGAAAGCATATAAAAATGCAAGTAGAAAAATAGGAACCACTTTTGGTGGGAAGGTAACAGTGTTCCATGAGCCTTCGGTGTTTAGTCATGCTGGCCACATGACCACAGACATGTCTTTGGACAGCGCTGGCTCTTTGGCTTTGAAACGGAGAAGAGCACTGCCCCCTAGACAAGTAGCACATACATGCGAGGGGAACCTTTACCTTTACCTTAAACTGGAAATAACTAATTCAACAATCAGCCAAATCCAGTTTTCTCCTTTGCTAGTAATAATTATATTTTAAAATGGAATAATTGTGTTGATGGCTGAATTATTAATGCATGAAGCTTAATCAAAAAGAGGTTTTCATTTCTTTTAAGTTGGAAAGAAAACAACTCAAGTGACAAGAATTTTAACTGAGCAAACATTTGAAAAAAAACCTGGGACAGTTAATTAGCTTCTCTGTTGAATAGATTGATAATTTGTGATAATCCTGGGTTAGGATCCAGGCTATGTTGAATGTGCCTGGGTTTTTCTTCTTTGTGCTGGCTGTTTTCTCACAACATATTTAATCAGGTAGTAACCATCCCGCAGGTGCACTCATATGTGCTATCTAACTTAGTATGTTGTGTAAATTCAGATTATGTGTTTAGTTTATGTTTCAATTCATAGGGAAAAATAGAAAAGTTAATTCCTTAACAAGGTGACACAATAAGGATGGATGCAACCATATCTACCTAAGACTCTCATTGGATGTTGAGTAGCTGAACCTCCCTAGTTACATCCATTAGCAGCTAATTAACTCATTTAGATTAACAAACACCAACAAAGCATCAGTGAACGACTAGAACACGGGTGTCAAACTTGATCGTGTCACATGACGTATCACAACATGTTTTGCCTTGCTGGGGTAGGCATGGCCTACATGTGACACATCCAGACCTTGGGTTACCAGTTCGATATTCCTGTAGTAGAACAAAGAACCCATTCCCCCGCAATTTGACGTGTTAAGATGTTAATGATGATGAAATCATCTTGAATGGAATAGAAATAGAATGGAAATGAAATGGATTTAGAATAATAGAATAGAATATTTCATTGTAAGTTTGACATATTATATTAAGGAGTTTTAAAAATTGTATAATTTTAAAGTTATATTTTACATACACACACACACACACACACACACACACATATATATATATATATATTTGTTGTTATGTTGTTGTTGTTGTTGTTGTTATTATTATTATTATTATTATTATTATTATTATTATTATTTTAAAAGCCAATTTGGTCTAGTAGTTAAGACAACAGGCTAAAAACTAGGAGATTATGAGTTCTAGTCCCACTTTATGCATGAAAGCCTGTTGAGTGACTTTGGGCTAGTCTTTCCGTCTCAGTTCAACTCAGCTCATATCTCCTTCCATCCCCACCCCATCAGAACTGATGAAGCATCTTGGATGAAAAGGGAAACATTTTCTTCTATTTCCTCAAGGAATAAAAAAACAGTCAGTTCCCTTTTGAAGGAAAATAAAGGCCTCTTACATCTTAGCACATGAAAGGGCATTTTATTCCTAGAAGTAGCCTTTTATTAAAGGATCACCTGTTAAGCTGAGGGGGTGTTTCTTTCTCATCCTTTGATGAGTTCACTTTTGGATACAATCTCTAGCAGAACAACAGTCTCCTTTAATTTGCATTATCCTCGATCCAGACAGATAAATGTAAGAGTTTGAAAGTAGTGACTTTGTATGGTACATTAGTCCAGTTCAAATAATCTACATCTGTTTGATTATTTAGTGAGAAGGAACTTGTGTTTTTATTCCTATTTATCATTCTAATGTTAATTTTTATTATCCAGCAGGATCAATTCAGTAGGGAAGGTGGCTTCCACATTTCTTTTGTGCTGATGTCCCTTATGCACACTTTCACTTTCAATATCCTGTTTCCCCAAAAAGAAGACCTAGCGGTTTTTGTATCTGCACCTAATATATGCCCTACCTCCAAAATAAGCCCTACTTAAGAGTCTACACAGACGGCCGCCCTCCCATTCTGTCTGGTTTATCATGGTGCCATGACCACAAGGCAAGGCAGGTGGCTGGTAGAGCTGCCCCACATGCCCTGTACTTGCTTACCTCAGTCCCCCTGCAGCCAGGCCATCCACGCCCAGATACCTGCCTTGCAGCAGCACCACTAACAGACATGTGAAACAGGAGCCCATAAGCCCTCTTATGTTTGTGGCCGCAATGTAGCAGGAAGTCGAGTGGTGTGTTGGTACTGCAGCTGTGAGGCAAGGCAGGTGTCAAGGAGGGGATGGCCTGGCTGTGGGGGACGCAAGGTAGGTCGGTGTGGAGCATGTGGGGCAGCTCCACCTCCTCACCTCATAGCAGTGGCACTGTCGTGCTGTGCAGCCTCCTATCCTGTCATGAGCAAGAAGAAGAAGTGGGCCTCCATATGGGGGGGAAAAGACACCCCCCAAAATAAGCCCGAGTGCTTACTTTGGAGCTCAAAAGAAAATAAAACCTAGTCTTATTTTCAGAGAAACACAGGTTTTGCCCTTTGGTATCTTATGGCCCAACTCCATGATCACCTTGTTGTTCAATCAAACATTGTTGTTGTGACCCTGATCCTCAGTCATTCCCCTACGATAGCCCATGGTATTTTGCTGTTGCATTGATTTTAAAAATGACTTTTATGTTGCAGATATGTGCATGATGGGGGCAAATGACAATTGTTATTTTGAACTCAAAGTGGGTCATCGCACGTTGCAGATGTTCTGTTAAACTGTTTTGAATTAGCTGCAGTTCATCAGAAATAAAACCTGGGAAATTTTGCATTGTATCAGGTTTCAAAATCTGGAGGCATCCCAGAGTATTATTATTATTTTTTTACAAAGAATGTTGGACCAAAATGTGTCTCCCTATCTGAGCTTCTAGTCTGTTCATGCCACTGCCAAGGGACATCCTCAGCCTTATCTTTCCTGCTATTCACCCGCCCTCAAACAAAATCACATTTCCAAACAAAATAGTTTCTTATGCTCATTATTTGGATTAGAATATTGATAACCAACATGTTTTGCTTTACAAACAGAACACTTCCACCCACTCTTAGTCAGGGGTGGGCTGCTGAGGTTTCGCAGGGGTTCGGGAAAACTTCTAGCTAAGATTCTGTGTAGTTCGGAGAACCCCAAAATCCCACTCCTGGCTGGCCCCACCCACCCCCATCCACCCCTTCCAGGAGTCCCCACATGGCCTGTTTTGGATGCAGGTAAGTGCAGGGCATGCGCAGAGGATTGGGAAGGGTGAAAAAATTGGCCTACTGGAAAAACGGGCCTCTGGAGCTTGGGGAGGCAGTTTTTCCCCTCCTAGAGGCTTGAGGAAAGCCTCCTGAGCCCAGGGAGGACAAAAACGCCCCCCCCACTGTGGTGTTTGAATCCAGACACCCACCCAGCAACCAGGCAGAGAATCCCTTGCTAAAAATTTTGAAACTCACCCTGCCCCACGTTATTCCAAGTGTTTTGTGTGCCATGTTCACAAAGTGAATTAGAGCTACTGATATTACAAACAGGATAAATTCGCCTGAAATCATGGAGGAATAAATTAAAAACAAACAAATTTGGGAATGGTGCAAAGTGCAATCGTGACAAACCTCTGTGGGTACCACAGGCAATCCTGTGCTATAAAGGGTTCCCATATTCACATTCAGTTTAATGGAAAACAAATGTCTTTGCCGTATTTCAAATAATCCCCAGAGTAAGACATCAAAAAGGATCACTTTATATGATGCTTTTTTTCAGATCAGAAGTCCTCGTTAGATCCAAAGGCCACAGAGGTCAAGGAGATGGGTAATAGAAAAACCACATCTTCAGCTGCATTCAATTATAAGGCAGGCTCATATCACTCCAAACATAATTCTGAAGCACCCTGAGAAATACATAGATATCAAAAGTTTCTTTGGCAGGTGAAAAAAAAAAACACCTTGCGTGTAAAACTGACCCTGGATTTATGCTTGCCCAAAATCTTAGACCAATCCAGACAATTGGATTGAGAAAAAATGGCCTTTGGCTGAGAGTGGCAAGCATCAAAAGATTAATGGGATAAAGCTGAAAACTAACTTTGGCTTAATCTAGAGCCCTGATGGCGAACCTATGGCATGGGTGACAGAAGGTGGCATGCAGAGCCCTCTCTGTGGGGTCACATGCACCATCACCAGCTTCTTCTAATTTCCGGCATGCCAGCCAGCTGGTCTTCTCAGGTGCTGAAAAATGACCCCAAAACTGGTCTGAAAACAGCCCCCCAAACAGCCAAAACCAGCCAAAAAACCAGGCATCTGCACCGGCCAGCTGGTCTTTGGGTTTCTGGTGTGCCGGCATGCGCACATGCACATGTGTCCATGTGTGTCCCAGTTTGGGCACTTAGTGCTGAAAAGGTTCGCCATCACTGATCTAGAGCAAGGGTGTCAAACTCGATTTCATTGAGGGCCGTATCAGGATTGTCTTTGACCTTGGGGGTGGGGGTGGGAAGGGCATGGCCATCTTAACATCACTTGTGTCAGGGGCACCTGTGGTGGCCTGAACACTCTACCAGCAAAAACAGGCTCCCGAGCTCCGTTTTGACTGCAATGGCCTCCTGCAACCCTCTGACAGCAAAAATGTAGCTCAAGAGCTGCTCAAGCTACATTTTCACTAACAGGTACATTGAGGGCCTGTCCTCCACAGTTTCCAAGGCGGCCCCACAGGCCAGATCTAAGCACCCTGTAGGCCGCATCTGGCCCGCGGGCCTTGAGTTTGACACCCCTGATCCAGAGTGATATCTGATTAAAATTAAAGAGTGAATATGAATAATATCCATTTTTTGCATTATTTCCTTCTGGTACAATTTGGTATTGAATTTTGCAAAGGGCCTATATGGTATTTCAACAGACTGAACATACATAATCAACCAGCAGATCAAACACCGTGTTCCAATCGGTAGGTGGGCTAGAACAAAGAGATGAGTAAGTGAAAGTAATGGGATGCAATTTAATCTCATTTTTTACTTAAATGTAAATAACTTGAAATGTAAGTAATTAAATACGTACAACCACTCCACATACAACTAAATATTTCATTTTTTAAAATATTCAAACACAATTAGAATTCAATAGCTAAGATGTGTGTCCCAGTTTGGGCACTTAGTGCTGAAAAGGTTCGCCATCACTGATCTAGAGCAAGGGTGTCAAACTCGATTTCATTGAGGGCCGTATCAGGATTGTCTTTGACCTTGGGGGTGGGGGTGGGAAGGGCATGGCCATCTTAACATCACTTGTGTCAGGGGCACCTGTGGTGGCCTGAACACTCTACCAGCAAAAACAGGCTCCCGAGCTCCGTTTTGACTGCAATGGCCTCCTGCAACCCTCTGACAGCAAAAATGTAGCTCAAGAGCTGCTCAAGCTACATTTTCACTAACAGGTACATTGAGGGCCTGTCCTCCACAGTTTCCAAGGCGGCCCCACAGGCCAGATCTAAGCACCCTGTAGGCCGCATCTGGCCCGCGGGCCTTGAGTTTGACACCCCTGATCCAGAGTGATATCTGATTAAAATTAAAGAGTGAATATGAATAATATCCATTTTTTGCATTATTTCCTTCTGGTACAATTTGGTATTGAATTTTGCAAAGGGCCTATATGGTATTTCAACAGACTGAACATACATAATCAACCAGCAGATCAAACACCGTGTTCCAATCGGTAGGTGGGCTAGAACAAAGAGATGAGTAAGTGAAAGTAATGGGATGCAATTTAATCTCATTTTTTACTTAAATGTAAATAACTTGAAATGTAAGTAATTAAATACGTACAACCACTCCACATACAACTAAATATTTCATTTTTTAAAATATTCAAACACAATTAGAATTCAATAGCTAAGGATTTGAAGAGCTTCACATCATATACATTTGTGTTGGAGTCAAATTTTATTGAATCAGGTTGGGCATGCCTCTGAGTTCCTTAATATATTGCTTTGTTAAACTGTTTCTCCTATCATAATTTCCATTCAACATTTTAAGGGAGTGTAATATATAAGAACAAGGGAGGTGGTAGCTCAGAGGCTAAGATGTTGAGCTTGTCAATGAGAGAAGTCGGCGGTTCCGCGGTTCAAATCCCTAGCACCGCGTGACGGAGTGAGCTCCCGTTACTTGCCCCAGCTTCTGCCAAGCTAGAAGTTCGAAAGCACATAAAAAATGCAAGTAGAAAAATAGGAACCACCTTTGGTGGGAAGATAACAGTGTTCCGTGCGCTTTCAGCGTTTAGTCATGATGTTTAGTCATGACCATGGAGACGTCTTCGGACAGAGCTGACTCTTCGGCTTTGAAATGGAAATGAGCACCACCCCCTAGAGTTGGGAACGACTGGCACATATGTGTGAAGGGAACCTTTACCCTTACCTAATATATAAGAACGGGGCTTTTTTTGTCTTAATATTACACAGTGAAACTTAACAGATAAAGAGAGAGAGGACCAAATGTTATGTATACTTCAAACTGTTTACTTATTCATTTTTATCAGTGGCTGGAGATAAACTAGATGTATGTTATTTCATTTCTCATCATAAGGGTCCCACAGTTCTTTGTCAGTGGGGTTTCCTTTCTTTTTAAAAAGAAGCTGAAAATGAAACATTAAAAAAAGGGTAGCACCGGGCATTATACAGAATGGTCAAGAATCTTCCTTTGAAAATGAAAAAAGACTCCATTGAGGATAGCAAGTTCTGTAAAAATTGAAGTGCATTTAAAAGTAGAATACCTCTGGATAGGATATGAAGGGGAAAGAGAAATATATTTGCACCAGCCAGTAAACAATTTCTAGCACAGTTTTTCTTTATATTCCAAACCCACGGAGGCCTGAGCATTGCTTGAAGTCACCATGGCTCATTTCACTCTTGCAACTAACCGTGCTTCAAACAGGCCCTGGCAATAGCTTTACCTTGCAGTATCCCCCTGACATTGCTTTCATCTCATTCCCAACCCCTGAGTGAGACAGGCTCAAATTGTCTTTATTGCACTGTGTTATTAAAGTAGAGCTTTCTGCCTTCTTCCAACATTAACCAAGGGCAACTTCAGACTACGCTTTGTCACTCATTATGTACATGTATGTGTCAGGGGTGGGATCTTGCTGGCATTACTGCCCATTTGGCATTTTTTTTGCGCGCTACACATTTGCACCTAAAATGGTCTGCACATGCACACAATGTTAGAAAAGTAGGGGGGGGAATTGCAATGAAGATGGAGACCCTAGAAAGGGTCTCCATTGCAATGAAGATGGAGACCCTAGAAAGAGTGCAGAGAAGAGCAACCAAAGATGATTAGGGGACTGGAGACTAAAACATATGAAGAACGGTTGCAGGAACTAGGTATGTCTAGCTTAAGAGAAAGAAGGACTAGGGGAGACATGATAGCAGTGTTCCAATATCTCAGGGGTTGCCACAAAGAAGAGGGAGTCAAGCTATTCTCCAAGGCACCTGTGGACAGAACAAGAAGCAATGGGTGGAAACTAATCAAGGAGAGAAGCAACTTAGAACTGAGGAGAAACTTCCTGACAGTTAGAACAATTAATCAGTGGAACAGCTTGCCTCCAGAAGTTGTGAATGCCCCAACACTGGAAATCTTTAAGAAGATGTTGGATAGCCATTTGTCTGGAACGGTATAGGGTTTCCTGCCTAGGCAGGGGGTTGGACTAGAAGACCTCCAAGGTCCCTTCCAACTCTACTATTGTATTATTGTATTATTATTCTGTGCATGTGCAGAACCGAAAATCAAGATGGTGGCACACTGAGGATAGAACCTGTTTGGGGGCGTGACAGAATGAGTCACTACCTACTCAGCCGAACCAGTCCAAACCAGTAGGAACCCACCTCTAGTGTATGTGGTGGGGAGTAAGCTGGGTAGTTGCCATGACTACAAACAAAGCAATTGAAGCAGGATAGGGATTGGTGAGGAGAACAAATGATATGCTGCTACAGATTTATGCCAAGTTAAAGATGGCTGGGGAGGTCTTCGCCTCAGCAATGGAGGAAGGACTTATAAGTTCCTACAGGTAGTCTTAGACTTACAACAGTTTCTTTAGTAACAATTCAAAGTTACAAGAACACTAAAAAAATGACTTATGATCATTTCTCACATAACCATTACAGCATCCTCATGGTCACATGATCAAAATTTAGATGCTTGGCAATTATTTATGATGGTTGCAGTGTCCTGGGGTTATATTGTCACTTTTTGTGACCTCCTGACAAGCAAAGTCAATTGGGAAGCCTCATACACTTCACCATGTTGCTAACATTAAACATTATCATTCTCATCATACACATACTGTTTTCATCTTATTTAATGTTAATATGGTATCATCACTGGAAGATATTAAGAAGAAAAATGGAGAGTTTTATAATATTTAAATGTTTAATGCATTATAATATTAAGCTTAGGGAAATAATGTTAATATGAATGTAAAAGATGTGGCAAATGAGGAAGGATGTTGTATAGAGATGTTTGCACCCAGATGACACACTGTATAGGGAAAGATGGAATGTTTATTTTTGTAATTAAAAAATAATGAAATTCTTTATGAAAAAAAAAACACAACCACCATGTTACTGTCTTAACAACTGTCGTGATTCACTTAACAACTGTGGTAAAAAAGGTTGCAAGTTTGTTCACTTAACAATTGAGTTCAATTGTGGTCATAAATTGAGGACTACCTGACTTTGAAAGTAAGCTACTTTTTCCCAATGATTATTCTCATTAATGATTATTTTAAATAAGTGACTTTAGGTAAATAGTTTTGTATCATTTTCAGCTGTCATCCTTCACAATCCCAATTATTGCAGCAATGATCTTTTCAGCCTTACTTATTTAGACCTATTTCCTCCATGCTTATGCCTTCACTTGTTGACCCCAACCTGATAAGGAGCGGGAACTTTTATGCAAATGGGACCTTTTTATTATTAATATTTTCCAGCAGTCGAAGCTAAGAGAGAAAAAGATAATAACATCACTATGAGAAGACAGGCAAAGAAATTTCATGCCTTTCCTTCTTCATCACATCTTGCTTATTTTTAAAAGTCAATGAAGTCTTGACACTCCAGCTTTATTGATTTTTCCCCAAAAAAGTAGTGGGAAATTATGCCATCAATATCTAATGGGATGACATCAATTTTAAGGGGTCACAAAAAGAGGGCGCAGTGTAAGCTTGGCAAATAATGATTTAGATCAGGCATCCTGATTTAAACAGAACTTGTCAAATATGAGAAGAGTACTATTGTTAAATAGAAAACACTGGGGTTGAATTTCATTATAATGTGACTTTTGGAACTGGGAACTTTATCTCCTTTTCATGCCTCTCCTTATAGATTCTGCATTCTTTTTTGAAAATTCGTATCTTTTAGAAGCACGGAGCTAAAATTCTCTCTTTCTTGTTTCTGCCTTAAAGGAGGCACTTCCCTGAAAAGCTTCAGCAAAGCGTCTCTTTGAAGAACAAGAATAAAAGCTTCATCTCCTTCTGGTTCCTCTCGTAGACTTCTACATTTTTATGCATACTTGGAAACATGCTTCGGAATTTCTTTCTTCTTTCTGTCTTCATGCAGGTCCTTCAAGACAACACTTCCTTCTAAACCTTCTTTGAAGAGAACCTGTTTTCACCAAAGAGCTAAGAACTACAGGAAGCAAGAATTTTGCACATTCCTTAAACCAGTATTAATTCTTTTTTATATGACTTAATTAAGATTTTAATAAAGATAAACATCAGAATGTAATATTTAAAGGCATGAAAAAAGAAAAAAGATAAAGCTAAATCTGTGGGAAAAAAATAAATAAGATATAAAGCTTCCAATTTTCTTTACAACAGTTGTTAAGTATGCATAGAAACTTACTACTTATTCTATGGTTACAGCAAAACTTTTATTTTTTCTTTAATCTATTTTTTTTTTCTAATCTTTAAAAGCATATATTAAAAGTTCATTTTTTTATTTCACACACAAAAAAGAATTCTGTAAGGGTTTTCCAGTCAGCACCAAATGTAAATATTTTGGCTTTCCCTAACCAAAGTCTCAATTTGGTCATCTCCACAAATCCCATCTTCACTGTCTATTCCTTCATTGTAGATAATGTCAAATCTTTCCTCCTTTGACCATGCAATAATTTCACTGCCGTTTTCATATATAAAAATAGAGCTCCATGACTTTTTCCAACTCTTTATCAATCACCCCCAAAGGGAAAAAAAAACCCTCTGGTATCAATTGTATATATTTTTCCATGTCACCACATGATGAGATGTACCCTCTTGTTCACATTTCCAGCATTAATTTTATATATTTTTATGCATTTTTATGCATCGTAGACAGTTTCTCCATATACGTTGGTGGCACAGTGGTTAGAATGCAGTATTGCAGGCTAACTCTGCCCACAGCCAGGAGTTTAATCCTAATTGGCTGAAGGTTGACTAAGGCTTCCAATCATCCTGTTGGGGCAAAATGTTGACTCTGTAAACCATTTAGAGAGGGCTGTAAAACACTATGAAGCGGTATATAAGAGTTTGCTATGGCTATCATTTTATAAAAATAAATATATATATCACTCTCTGTCCTTTGTCCAGAGAGATTTTGATGGCTAGTGTTAGCTGTCTAGGAAATCTGTGTCATTATGATGCCTTAATACTAATGGAGAGGATTAGACCAACATCAACTTTATTCAAGTTTATTCATTCTTCAGAGATTCCAGAATGCAATTGATGTATCCAGCTGTACTAAATTGATTTTGGATACATACTTTTGAGGCAAGGCCCAAATGAGCCAGAAATTTAAACATTCAACATTGTTAAAAGCTTGAATTGAATTTGGCAATACATTTTATTTGCTTTAGAGTCTGGAATGATGTTTTCAGGGAGTATCCAAGATGATTTAATAAGGCATTCCTATATTTAAATTATTCTTAAAAATAAAGAGTTAAAGCATATTCTCATCAAACTTTCTGAAAATTGATTTAATATTTAAATGAAGCTTTGAGAATATATAGTGAAAAGGGGAAAGGAGAACCAGTGGTGGGTTTCTATTTTTTTTCCTACCAGTTCACACATGCATAGAAGTGTCCGGGCAGATGGGCAGAGGCTCCCGCTGCTGCTACTACCGGTTTGCCTGATCCAGGCCAAACTGGGAGCAACCTACTTCTGGGGAGAACTATACAGACCCCTTCCAGAAAAGTAGTCAAGTTAGTCACCTGCAGAATAAAAAGAATTGTAGGGCACTTTCCTAGGTATTTTGTAGAAGATAGATTGCTGTGGTTCCTGAAACAGATAGTAGTTATTGTTAGATACTTGCTTAAACTACAGTGGTTTCTACCAAGGTCCTCTGTTCCAGCGGGAACAGAAGTTTAATCTCATTGGTCGAAGGGTCTGACAGCTCCCTATAAAAGGGCTGCTGTCAGACTCCTCCTTCGCTGGATTGTTCTTACTTGTTGTACTTTAATAAAGAGCTGTTGTTGCCTTTAGCCTTGTGTGCCTTTCCATTACCCGATCTAACAGTTATCTATCTTGCAGAGTTGTTAAAAATGGCATTGAGGGAAATATACATGAGGTAAAGGTGAAGATAATAAATGCAAGTAACATTTAGAAAAAATCCTATTAATTTCAATCTTTGCCCTTGTAATGGAGCAAGAATACTTATCTACTATGTTGGATGTTTAAAGAGGAGGTAGGTTGGTAAGGATTTAAAAAAAAACACAAACAGACCCAGCATCGACATAAATATCTATAAAATCTAACCTTGTATTTCACCAGGTCAGTAGTGTCTCAAGCATTTTTTGAAAAAAAATGTTATTCTATATTCTTCCTTTGCCCATATTTCAGTATTCTTCCATCTGTCAATTAAGTGAGGAGAAAAGAGAAGCAATGTTACTTGGAGAAAACCTGCAGTAGCCTTCATTGCTCAGTGTATTTTTTTCAAGCAAAGGTTTATACAGCCAAGTAAAAGAGACATTACAGTAAAGGCGTAAGGCATACAGTGCTAGTTAAATTTTCTTCAGGCTATAGAGGAGTGTTTCCAATCAGCACAGTATATGTCAACGTTGTTTTACCATGGCCATAAAGGAAAAGATTTATGGAGATATTTCCAGTCACCTCAGCTTCAGACTTCCAGAGAACCTATGGCCTTTCTAAATTAGGTATTTCTTACAGTCAAACATAACAATCCTTGTCTTTTCCTCTATAATCTTCTTCCACTGCTAGCCGGTGAGTCAACAAGCAATAAATTGTTTTAAGACTTCAAAGGTTGCTGCTTTAAAGTTTTCATGTTTACCTGAAAGTCAATAGTACTTCAATTGTTGTGGCATTTTAGTTTTCCCTCTGAGTGAATTTATCTATATCTATATACCTGTAGAGAGGGCAACATTAGAGCTCTCCTCAAACCAAATCTTTCAGTCCAAATGAGGAAAAGATGAAGATGATTGGTGAAGACTCAGGGGCTTTCACGAAGCCAAACATCACTGATCCATAGCACTCATTAAAAACACAATTAAAAAGGTTCCTGGGGCTAGCATGGCTTCCAGGCATATTCAATAAAAGCTTTTCCTATGAAGATAAACCTAGATGCATTCTTTATGACACTCCTTCTTCATATAGCCACAAGATACACACAAACATATTCAATCTCTGCAAAGCTCAGAGGTTTATATGCAAAACAATTCTCACAAATGTATAAATGTCATTCCTGGTGGCTTAAAATAATTATCTTGTTGTTAGAAAGCATTAATGAGCTTGGAGGTAGGGACACTTGTACCTGTCATCATAATGCCTCAAGCTCTGACAGTTGTCTTACTCAAATTTTAATGGTAAAACATCTATCAAAGTTGCAAAATTACACAATGAGAGTTTGTCCAGATTGAAGGAAGATTTACATACACACACATACCAAAGGGGGGGACGGGACGTCAGTGACACTCAGGCTACACTTACTCATAATGCACAGAATTCTTGTAACCATAGTTTGTTAAATGTTTCAAATTATAGCTGCAGATGAACAAAATCACTATGGATTTTTCAACCAATTCTGATATGTTTTAAACATATCCTAATTTATGCTAATATACAGAAGAAATAGGCAGAACAGAAAGGCAGACTTATAACATCATAGGAAGAAGACAAGATTCTGAATTCAAAAATGACAAACCTGTTAAAGATATCAGAGTTTATAATCCCCATACAAGCCCCTTTAATTCACATTAATCGTGACATCTTTCTTGGATTCTAAACCAAACACAAACTTCATTAGGAACCAATTAGCATTATTCACGAACCAACCAAACAAACAATTAGTATTATCCATGCACTAATATGGTATAAGACATGAATTGGAAATAAATGTAATCAGAGATTAGTAGCACTTAAATCTCATTAATTTGGCTAAATTTTAACCTTTAAATAAGATTTTTT
This sequence comes from Natrix helvetica, assembly GCF_964273705.1. NCBI lineage: Eukaryota > Metazoa > Chordata > Lepidosauria > Squamata > Natricidae > Natrix > Natrix helvetica. Next base: position 21,120,475 of record NC_138549.1, on the reverse strand, counting down.
TCCTGATAATATATGGACCTCACATGAGGGAGCTGATGAGTTGAGAACTTCTCCATTTTTTTAAAAAAATGGTCAGTTGCAAGAAAATTTCCCCTCCCATGAATAAATCAAAATAGATAGCATAGTTCCTATAACACTTGGTCCTTATTTGCATTGGAAATAGGCTCTTTGTATAATTTAATCAGTATAATAATTATTCTCAAAGATTAGATAATTAGACAGGTCCAAATGTTAGCAGATGCAGTCTGGTTGGAAGAGAGAGAGAGAGACAGAGAGAGAGAGACAGAGACAGAGAGAGACAGACAGAGACAGAGACACAGAGAGAGAGAGAGACACACACACACACACACACACACAGAGAGAGACAGAGAGACAGAGACAGAGAGACAGAGAGAGAGAGAGAGAGAGAGACAGACAGACAGACAGACAGAGAGAGAGAGAGACACACACACACACACACACACACACAGAGAGAGAGAGAGAGAGAGAGAGAGAGAGAGAGAGAGAGAGAGAGAGAGAGAGAGAGAGAGAGTCTGATATCAGCTTGGGAAAAAATGTTCCTCAAATTTTATTAAATCATAGATAGCTTGAACAAACCTGTTACAGATTAGTAGTTCAGGGTGAGCATCCTCTTGTTAAGCAGCTAGGTAAAACAGAGTTTTTAAGAGCATTAAAACACTAGCTATACATTTGTTTACATAAATAACAGAATAACAAAGCTGCTCAAGCAAAAGACCCTATATTATTTCAGACAAGTGGCTGGCCAATCTCTTTTTAAAAGCATCCAGTGATGGAGCATCCACAATTTCAGAAAGCAAGCTGTTCCACTTCACTAAACCTAGGACAAGAAGCAAATTTTCCCAGCTCCTGTGATTATGAGCCATCTTGTATCCAAATCTTTAATCAGAAAATCAGGACACTGATAACTGCTGCTAGCACGTCCTTAAAGCATGTAGGAATCTAGATGGGCATTGAACATTTCCTCCAAAGATCTTGTATTAGGTAAGAGATTCAATTCCAGTCAGAGCCCATTCTAGTCAGAGTCCATTCAGTCATTCTGGGACTACCCTATTTTTCAGAGTATAAAACACACTGATGTATAAGCCGCATGAAGATTTTGAAGAGGCAAATTTTAAAAAAAAGTTTTTTCACTCTGCAGACCTCCCAAAACTTCCCGTTTTTTTGCGAAAATGGGCCAATATTTTTGTCAAAAAAAAAAGGGCATGCCGAGCCTTTAGAAGGCTTGTGGAGTGCTCTTAGGGGCTCGGGGGGGGGGGGGGGCAAAAAAGAGCAAAAAGAAGAGCTCATTTTTCACTCATTTCTGCCCTCCCCATCCCCCAGGAGCACTCTGGAAGCCTCCTAAAGGCTATGCATGGCCATTTTTGCAAAGGGGGTGGGGTTTCGGGAGGCAAAAAATGCTGTATTCAGTGTATAAGACGCACCTAGATTTTCACCCTCTTTTTTGAGGGGAAAGGGTGCATCCTATACTCCGAAAAATACGGTATGTGCAAGGGAAGACAATGAGGGGTGTTCATACTTGACAAAGCTGAAGAAGACTATCCATGATTCTAGAATCTCAGTCAGTACCTCTGCAGACACGGAAGTAGATTACATTTGTATTTATTTCCATTTATATAGACTCTACATGCAAGAAAGCTAAATAAACTTAAGCCTGTAAGAGAGGAGCACAAAACATATTTTTTTTTCCTATATGCCAGAGGTGTGAGTATTTATTTGTTTGTACAGTGCTGGAACATGAAGGATGTTTCCTATAATTCGTACCTAACAAAATATTTTTTCAATACAGATTGTGGCAGGTTTTCTCTGTCAGAGGTTCAAGACAGAGACCTCTTATGAAAGAGGCTAAATAACAGGCCGGCTTTCAAATCCTCTACGGCACAGAGGCTGTGTACTCAATACATTTTCTTGATTAGTTGGTTGTCTTTATTGCTTTTCTTTTTGTTTTATGACATTTTACTAGGCATCATAATCAGATGGCATGGAGAGCAATTTTTATTCTTCACATTCAGAATTATGTGGAGAAGACGAATAAATCAGATGTTTCAGCAGCTATTCCCAACCTATTTCCTTGTTCTTGTACTTTTAGGGAGATTTATGGACTTCTCTTCATTATGCATTCAGATTACACCAAACAACTACATCACAATTTTGCACCAAGCAACTACATCACAACTACATCATTGCAATTTGGTTCTGAAAGTTGCAATATTTTTGGAGAAGTTTGAATTATAATAACCGATTTAATTGAAATAAAATACTAAAATGAAATATGACCAATATAGGTAATGGGTTGCTCATTGCTCTATGTACTAAAACAGGATGCTTCCAATCCCCTAAGTTTACACAAGAATCTGGAGATTCTGTGAAGCACCAGCGGGTGGGGGGATGTTTATTGACACACAGCAGAGACATTCATTGTATATTTTTTTTTCTAAGATGGAATGAAAAGCGTGAACCTACTCTGCTGACATTTCAAACTCCCTCCTGAAAGATGACTCATCGCTTGGTCTTCTGATTGGTGTAGGGTTTTCCCAAATATTTATTTTTTAATTAACAGGTGCTGCAACCTGAGAAGATTGAAATATCCCTACAAGCAGAGGTGGTAATCAGCCAGTTCGGACTGATTCTGGCGAACCGGTACCGGAAATTGTGAGTAGTTCGGAGAACTGGCAAATACCACCTCTGGTTGGCCCCGCCCTCCCACACCCATTGTTCCCTTTCTATATTGCCTTGTTTTTTTTACCTCAGCTGATTTGCGCGGCAGGGCAGATTGTCACGCCTCAGCTGAGCTAAAACACAGCTCAGCTCACCAGCGCTGAAACCTAGAAGGGTCTTTGAGTGATACATGTTTCATGTGCCCGTGAAACATACTCTCCTCCTAAAACCAGTAGGAAAAGATTTGAAATCCCACCGCTGCCTATAAATAGTCCTTGTTTAGCGTCTGCCTGCTTGCTGCCTGTTCATACTTACAACAGTAACGAAAAAGTAACTTTTCAACGAATCTCCCTGCTAGTGATCTTCAAAGTCTGAAAAGCAAAGGAAAGCTGAAAGAACATCATAAGTACCCTTGGGGTTTCACTTAGAAATAATTTTGCTTAACAATCAAATTGCTAGTTCTACACTGTGGTCACAAAACATGTAACTAGTTAACCCAAACATAGTTTGCCTTGAAATGATTTGCTACAATAAAGAAATACATTTCTGCATAATACACAGGAAGAGACATATTTTCTTTAATTTACTTCAGACAATTTGCCACACCCAATGATAATCTTTTCCTTCAGATTTAATATTGCTGATTATATTTTTGTTGCATGTATGTAATAATGGTGGGATTCACTTACCTTCCCTACCAGTTCTCAAATGTGAACATGTGCCCGCTCATTTTGCTTGCACGCTCCACCTTCTGCGCATGCACAACTGCTTTCTGGAGCCTCCTGCAGTCGCCGCTACCAGTTCATCCAAACTGGAGAGAACCGGCTGAAAACCTCACTGGTATGTAATGCTGAGAAATAATTAATACCCTCATGAGTCTGTTTCTTTCTTATCAGAAGGTAGAGTTAAGAAATAAGCTATGGAGCCATAATTAATGCATGAACTCTAAAAAAGACATGCCCACAGAAATATGCATCCTAAAAAGATAAATGCAACTTTCCTGTCGGCTATAGTTTCATTAAAACATTATTTCAAGCAATATATAAATGTGGCAATTGAGTAATGCAAACCTAAATAAGTGAGTTAAGTGAACCTTTTCTGGCACAACCACAATATGAACAATAACACAAAACCAATCAAATTAAAACAAAACAAATGGTTCTCCTTAAAATGGCTATAAAGGTTTTTGAACTGTGTGTCTTTGAGCTCTAGGAGATTTATAATTAATCCTCATTAGTGTGTATAGAATAACCAAAGTTTGTTAGTTTGCATTATTTATGTTGACAACATTTGTTCTTTTCTTTGTTTTCTAATGTTCTGCATGAGGTTTCAAGGGAATAATGCTGGACAATGGCACCAGCAATCTGCTAATTTATTTATTTAGCATGTTTATTTTTTGGAGGATTGCATAGTGGATATGACTTTACTTCTCTGAACACACTGGATCAATTCTCTGATTTTCAAAGTTTTATCAGAAGAAGAAGAAGAAGAAGAAGAAGAAGAAGAAGAGGAGGAGGAGGAGGAGGAGGAGGAGGAGGAGGAGGAGGAGGAGGAGGAGGAGGAGGAGGAGGAGGAGGAGGAGGAGGAGGAGGAGGGGGGCATTTTTGGAAACTATTCTATGCTTTGTTGGATTTTCACTGCTGCCATTTTAACAGTGTAGCTCAAACAGAGGGGAAAGGGTGGAGTGGAGTGGAGTGGAGTGGAGTGGAATAGAATAGAATAGAATAGAATAGAATAGAATAGAATGGACCTTAGAGATCTTCTAGTCCAGTGATGGCGAACCTATGGCACGTGTGCCACAAGTGGCACGCGGAGCCATTTGTCAGGGCACGCGAGGCGCTGCCCTGTCAGCTGGCCCATCTGACTTTGGCCTTCTTTTGAGGCCGCCAGCTGAGTCCACCTTTTTAAAAGCCATTTTTCACTTCCCCAGGCTCCAGAGGCTTTATAGGAGCCTGGGGAGGGCAAAAAGAGCCCCCCCGCCCCGCCCAGAGGCCCTCCAGAGGCTTCAGGGACTGTCCGGAGGCTTCCCTGAAGCCTTCAGAACGCTTAAAACGACCCTCCGAGCAAACCGGAAGTCACTTCCGGTTTGCTCGGAGGGTGGTTTTAAGCGTTCCAAAGACTTCAGGGAAGCCTCCGGACGGTCCCTGAAGCCTCCGGAGGGCCTCCGTGGGGGCGGGGGAGGCTCTTTTCGCCCTCCCCAGGCTCCTATAAAGCCTCTGGAGCCTGGGGAGGGTGAAAAAAGCATGTAAAAATGGGGGGGTCGCGCGTTTTGCGTGCATGCGCGCTGCGGGGTTGCGCATTGCATTATGGGTGCGGCACGCCTGCACACGACCCCCCTGCGCTCCCCCCACTTGTGGCACGCAAGCCAAAAAAGGTTCGCCATCGCTGTTCTAGTCCAACCTCTTGCTAAAGGAGGAAACCCTATACCATTTCAGGCAAATGGTTGTCTAATATCTTCTTAAAAACCTCCAGAGATGGAGCACCCACAACTTTTGAAGGCAAGCTGTTCCACTAATTAATTGTTCTCACAGTCAGGAAATTTTGGTTTCTTGTATCATCAGCCTAGTCTTTTTTTGACCACCACACATAGTAACAATTTTCTCCCTTTATTATAGCGTTTCAAAATTTGTTGTGATAACACTTGTCTATCTCAGTAATCTTGGCAGAGTTATATAAGTGTTTCAAAAGTGTGTCATCTTTCTCAAAGTCCTGCCTGCCCCCCTACAAATTGAAAGACTTCTTAAAAATGTCCCGGAGGTTGTTTGACTATTGCAGTCTTCCCATGTCTTGATTCAAGGAAAAATTCAGTGAGTAAATCATTGTATATGCCAGCTTTCCTCAATCTTTACACTCATAGTACTCAAATTATAATTGCCAAAATGTTCAGGAATTTTAATTAGGGCTTTAAGCGATTTAGTTCCCAACACTCAGGGACCCTATGATCACTGATTCAGATTTTATGAATGCCTATGTGAATTTACATGATTTACAGTTTATAAAATAAATTTCATCACAATGTATCATTAATTAGATTTTTCACTTCACTAAATTCTTTGACATAGTTTTCACTAAGAAAGATATCATTATAATTCATTCCTAAAGATAAAAATAATTAAAAATATACACATGTATTTAAAATCTGTTTATAAATGTACTCATATACCTAAGTATTTCCATCCAGAATTCTTCTCCCCCCCCCCCCCAATTACATAGTGTAGAAAGAGGAAGAACGGTACAATATGGGAGTAGAAATACATTGATTTGCCTACCATTTCTTAGATTATGTTATTTTAAGGAGTACATAGTCTCAGGAATCTTCTTTCCAGCTGTTCAAGCTTGTATCAATTGTCCTATAATAGGACATTTATCCAGAATTAGCAAGATTTTTAAAAAATCTATTACTTTGGATAAGTGTCACCAAAGTAGTCATAAAATTTGACTCAAATTCAGTGTGAAATTTAATCCTAAAGAGCATTAATAAAGAACATTAGAAAAAGTAAAGCCAACTAATTAGAATGTTAAGCTCTTGATGTAATTTTAACTAAAATTTCCATGCAATAGTATTGTTACCCTAGCAGTCCATCTAAAGAAAAAAAAGGTCATTATATTAATTATTGTTAAAGAAGACTTTAATTTTCTAATTAAATTTTGAGAGTTAATAGACATTTTGCAAAGAGGGATAAATTAATTCTTGTATTTGACAGAATATTATCCTAACAAAACACATCCACAGACTGCCTCTCCCCTCCCTCAATCTTATCTATCAAGTGGTTTCATACAAAGAAAATATTTCAAGAGTTTTCATGGGATACATCATAACTTAACCATAGTTTAACAATAGTTTCAACTGGAAACTTTGACCATCCTAGACCAAGCCAAGTTAAAAAAAAACAGTACAGAATTTCTAGAAGTCTGGCACTCTGACAAATTAACCACCAATAGGCACGTAGACATAAACAATGTTTATATATTATGTAAAAGAGATAACCAGCAAACATCTCCCCACCATGAATCAACACCCAAATGAGCAGAGATTATCTCCAGGATTAACATCAAACCACAATCAAGAAATAAATAATTCCCCAATTGAGGAACAGCCAAACAAAATAACAGTAAACAGGCCAAACAAAGAACATTTACACCAAGACTAACAGGGCAAGCCATACAAATATAAACTGACAGCAAACCCCACTCTATACTGGAACTGATAATGTTACATAGTTTGAGTAATGAAATGTGTGCAGGAAAACAAGCAAACTCAGGAAGCACCAAGGCCCCCACATTTCAACACTTAGCTATAAATATTCTCCTTCATTTATCTAGAACTGATGTGATGATTAGTAATAAGGTATGGGAATATGGATTAATGTTTAATGATGAATAAGAGCAATAAACAAATCCCACCATAAGACCAGATTGAAATGTTTGGGTTTTATCAAAATATATAATTTATTAGTTTTTTTTTAAAAAAAAACATACTATTTATATGGAATTATTTCAAAAGCTAATACTTAACTATCATGCTATGTAGTTACATAATATTTGGGTTCAGTAGACTCTGTTTTAGCAAATTTCACATGTAGTGAACAGAATCTCTCTGTTTATCTTTGTGCATGCATAATATCCCATTTGCCATGGGCTTGCAAGTGTAAAATAAAGAGGGGAAAAATCCCATCCTGATTTAATTCATATTGAGTTTTAACAGATTTCGCTATTGTCATTTGTACAACTAAAGTTTACGGCAAGTGTTCTTAAAAAGAACTCAAAGCAACACAAAATGTCCTTAACAATAACACAAAACAAAATGAAAGACGTATTTTCATTAAACCTGAGTACTGTTCTCCAGAGCAAGTATTTTGCTCAAGTTTGTCCTTTGGAACAGAAAAAGGAAAATCACTTTCTTCTTTTCTTAGAGACATGTAAAATATCCCTGCCTGATTTCTTCCCACACTCACGGAACATGGCAAACATAAATACAGAAGTTAATTATATTATTGACTCTCCAACTACCTAAATTCTAGAATTTAAAACATTGCTTTAGGAGGCAGTCCCATTAATGTCAGTGGGACTTACTATAATAAGGCAAATTAGAGGGTAAGAAAATTGAATAATTTAGAATTAGATCTGCACTGTCTCCAGAAAGTTGCTAGAATCATAAATCTTAATGCTATTAAACATTGTTATGAGTACAAGAAAAGGAAAACTATAACAAGATGGAAACAGAGATGTGTTAATTCGATATAAGTGGGTGATTTTTCATAAATATTTTTGGATAAGACAATAAGATGACCGTATATTTCATTCTCTGCAAATGCATAAGTTTTGTGTATTATTGTTTCTAGAGTACCCTCCAGCTGTGATTGTTTTTTAACTCTTAGGAGTGGCATTAAGGACCCCAGATTATATAGTACCTTTGAATAAGGAAGTTTTACTCTATCCAAGGACCAAGAATATCCTCATATTTGGGTAACCTAAACCCCAATCTCTGAAAGAAGGCTACTGATACTTGATGATATTGAAAATGCCAACAGTTCAAACAGCACAAAGATCAATGCACCACCTCTGCTCTGGAGGTTATCTACAAACAGGTATCTCACTACTGAACCCCAGTCTGAAATCTAGTTGAAATAGGTCCGGATAACCCATTTCCTCTAGAGTTGCAGTCCGATCATCTTCTCAATAGCCTGCCTCAGAAAGTGACAGTTGAATTTTGGATAATAGGTACTAAAAAGCATTGGTTCAGAGATGGCCTCTTGAGGAGGAGGTACACTACTGCCTTTATATGATAATCTCCATGGGCATTTTTATGGATGTGGAGGGGCCATGAATGATGTAAACAAGTGGCCAAGATGATAACACAGAGGACTCCTGAGGATCCTTGATTCTAATTGTTTCCGATCTTTCAGCAATGTGTTTGTGCATAGCTTTCTTTCTATTTGACACCAGAAAGACAAACAGCGCTCTCAAAAATGCTTTTCTAGTATTCTGTACTGTGGATAAACAAACTACTGAAGCTAAATAGGTTTGGAAGAAGATATTTAGTTCCTCTGTAAAATTAAAGCGAATTCAACAGCTTTTTCCTCTTTTTTTGGAGGTAATATCTTATGGAATAGAAATCTCCCACTTGGAGATCTGTTTTGCCCCTTTTTCTGACTTTATAGGTGCAATGGCTCAGTGGTCAAAGACACCAAGTTTGTCAGCTGACAGCACAGGTTTGAAACCAAAGCACCACTCAAGGGAGTGAGTTAGGGACATAAGAGTGTTTGATGCATCTTGGTATATAATGAAGACAATCACATGACCACGGAAATGTCCGTGGAGAACACTGGGTTCCTCAGCTGAGAAACGGAGATGAGTACCTCTCCCTAGATTTGGACTTGACTGGATATAGGATGCTCTGTCCAGTCAAGGTAAAGATAGGTAAAGGTAAATATACTTTACCTTTATAAGCTTAAAAACTGAATTAATTTGGAGAAGCCCTGCATGTCAAGAGTGGAGGAGTCCAGAACAGATTTTGTTGCCATTTAATTTTTATTATTAATAATACTAAACTCTAGAGTGTTGGTGTTATACTGTATATTTTATGACAATACTGTGGATTGCTGGAAGTCTTCTGAAAGATATAAATTTAAGGAAAAAAAGAGAGGCTGGGAGAGAATTGTAGTATTTGTAGTCTAACCATGTCTAGACACATATTGCTAAATGAAATGGAAGTGTCTCAGACACTCAATGGAAGTACTTTTCTATCTTTTTCTTGGGTCAAATGGTAACCATAACTTTTAAGACAGTACCTTAGTGGAGTTCTGAAAGGTAAGCAGAATTGGCCTTGTATTCTTGGATGGAAATTCCAGGGTGAGAAGCTGAAAAATATCTAGAGGAAGATAATTGTAAACCATTGTCATAATTGTGCCAAGAAAACAATAGGGTCACATCAACAGGCTTCAGACTCAACTCAAGGAGATATTACCATTCGTAGTTCATTCAGTGTTAACTGAATTTGCATAAACACCATCATTAATTTTCATTATGAATATTGTTACTGGCTATTGACTTCTAAAGGGGATGCGGTAGCTCAGTGGCTAAGACGCTGTGCTTGTCGATCAGAAAGCTCGGCAGTTTGGCGGTTCGAGTCCCTAGTGCTGCATAACGGAGAGAGCTCCCATTACTTGTCCCAGCTTCTGCCAACCTAGCAGTTCCAAAGCCTGTAAAAATGCAAGTAGAAAAATAGGAACCACCTTTGGTGGGAAGGTAACAATTTTTTGTGTGCCTTGACATATAATCATGATAGGCACATGACCATGGAGATGTCTTCAGACAGCACTGGCTCTTCGGCTTTGAAACGGAGATGAGCACTGCCCCCTGGAATCGGGAATGACTAGCACATATATGCGAGGGGAACCTTTACCTTTACCTATTGAGTTCTAAGAAACATAGCATCTCTTTAGTTTTGCCTTTTTATGAGTAACCAATACTCAAAGAAATGCAACTAAAAGAAAACTAAGTTGGTGTTAAAAACTGAAGAAAAACCAATAAAGCTTAGTGTGTACTCTGTATTGAGCAGATAGAGGTAACACTAACATTTAGAGGGAAAACCAAGTTGAGGAAGCATGTAGATACACCAAGGCTTAGAATATGTATTTTCCTACATGGGAATGTCCATTGAAGCTTCTTTTTCTGAATCTGAAGTATTGTTACTTTTAGCCATTGTAAGTATTCTGTGTTTTTTTTAAAATCATTTGTCATTTTCATGGAGTTTTGAAATTTTTAAAATTTCACTATTAATTTTCTTGAATAAATTTATACATCCAACTTGATTGTTTTTCTCTTGCCTCTTAATGCAATTAAAGGCTGTTATTATCTACAGCCATGATTGCAATGGATGTGATAATTTCAGCAGGTATCATATTCAGGGTAATGTTGCATTTAGGGGCACTTTATATGACTAGCATGCATGTACGGGGGAATCTTTACCTTTATGTTTCATGGAAAAAGAAAAAGCAAACATTTCAAACAAAAACAATATTTCTGGGACATAAAGTTACAGACTGCTTTATACAAATGCAAGATAACCTTCATCTGAAGCATGTAAACTTTGATTAAGTTGGAATTTAATTCCTTCTATGTTCTTGGTATCATATGAAGCAAAGATGCTGGGCACAAGAATAAAGATGATAACAAAGCAATTACAAAGTTTTAACTCTACTAAGTATTTATTCTATTCAAGGATGCTTAAAGTATTTTATAATTTGTTAAATAAGGATAATAAATTAATTAATGTTATAAGCCAGAATTTATTTTTACATTCAATTTTGCATTGAAGATTCAAATGCTATTGATGAAGAAATTAATCAAATGAAGAAAATTATCCACTTTTTAAAACAATATGTTTGTTCTTGTGATTATGTTACAGTGAAAAGCAGAAATCTGGTGAATGTCGACATTCACCGGTGAATGTCAACACATACCAAATACGTAGGGTTAGGGTTAGGGTTAGGATTAGGGTTAGGGTTTCAACATTCACATAGTCGCTTGGTGTATGTCTGAAATATTTGCTAAATACCCTTTTTTATGACTTACACTAAATACCTAACCCTAACCCTAACCCTAACCCTAACCCTAACCCTACGTATTTGGTATGTGTTGACATTCACCGGTGAAAGTCGACATTCACCAATTTCTGTCTTTCACAGTAACAATTATATATGAAAAGGAACTCTGTCTCTCCAATAAATAATAGCTATTATTAAATATATAAAACCAAGAAAATCCTATGGTGATGCAGTGGTTAGAATACAGTACTGCAGGCTACTTCTGCTGACTGCTGGCTGCTAGCAGTTTGGCAATTGGAGACCTTGAGACTCACTGGCTCAAGGTTGACTCAGCCTTCCATCCTGTAATGTAATGCTGTTAAAAATGAATATTACTACAGTGATATTTCTCTTTAATATACAAGCAGTGGTGGGATTCAGCCGCACCTATTCGGGCGAACCGGTTATTAACTTTCTAAGCAGTTCAGAGAACCAGTTGTTGGAAGAAATCTCATTTTGTTTTTTTCCACTTTACAGGGCTAATCCTGTAAGGAAGGCAGGAAGGAAACATTTCGGTGTTGTTCCTAGCTTAATCTTTAATGCCCTGCTTACAGAAACTGCCCTCCGGTTAACCCTTATTACATCGTAACAGCTAAGGTTAAGCGCCCATTGATGTGAGTGATGTTGAGTTGGCCATGCCCACCCAGTCACATGACCACAGAGCCCCACCTACCCAGCTGGTCATTAGGGTAGAGAACCAGTTGTTAAATTATTTGAATCCCACCACTTCTTACAAGTATTATAAACTAGTAGATTAGAAACAATTTAATGGTAATGAAACTTTTTGATATTTTTTTCTGTATCTAAATTGCAGCTATTTCAGTTTCTTAAGTGTTCTGGGAAACAAATTTTACAATTAGTAGCTGAAGTGAAATACTTGATTTTCAGGATGTTGCTTGAAGCACTACATTATGGTAACAAATTGCCAGTACCTTGGCTAGCAAGATATTCTAATATTTTAGTCCATTTATAGTACTCTAATTCTCTATTAGTTAGTGGATACAGAAATACTGCAGACTAGTAACTGATTTTTCAGAGTGTCTGCAAGAGTGCGATGTTAAGCACGGAAACTTTTAAAATGATTTTTAACTTAAGAATGCTGGTATTTTTGTATGCAAAATAATATTAGCAATAAAATTGCTGAAAAATTAGATAAAATATGTGGTATCTTAATGCAAAAACTATACATATTCAGACAGATATCATGCAGTAGATAAGCACTCATTGGACACACAAATATACATATCTTAAGCCAAAGATTTGACATTTGTATATGACAGTGTACTCCATATGATACTCCAATATGCTCTGTTGTATCTCAACTGATACTGTTAAAAATAAGGATCTCATTATCTTAGCGAAAAGAAAAGAAAAAAAGAAATGCAAGTTTCTATTTTTAATGAAATTCTTCTGATTCCCAGCCTGAGGTCTGAGTGACCCAATTATAGTCTCATAATTGATAGAATCATTTCAGAAATTATCAGCTGTCTTGCAAATTAGGACAGCATTAGCAAGATACACATTTATTTAATAGCAATTCCAACCTGCTAAAATGATCATAAATGAATGATCTGGTTGACTTTAGAATGAATCCATTAGCCATGCATTAAGACACTGTGCAGAACATTAGTTATTGGCTTACAAAACTTCTGTCAAATATAAAAGTTGATAGTTTAACTTCTTGAGATAGTAATTAGATAGTTCACCCTAACCAATTCATTCTTGACACAATCTTTTTATTCTATCACACTTTTAGTTGGTACCGTACCTATTTTAAGGGCATTCCACTTGCCTAAAGTTTCTCTTTACATTCCCAATTCTCATTCCCATATAGTAACATGCATTGAAATATGATCTTACAGTATATACCTTGATTGATTCTTATTGCTGACTCCTTCCATGGCATACATATATTTTCTCCATGATTGTCTGTTCCTAACCTGGTCTTTCAAATCTTCCACTGCTGCTATCTCCATTGTAACCAAGTTGGTGGTCATGTTCTTCTCTCTTTCCTTCCAACTCGCACACCATTAGAACGTCACAGGGAATATAATGATATGCATGATCTTGATGGAGACATCAAGGCATTTGTATAGCTTTTCCAACACCATTAAGGTTACTCTATCAAGCGCCAGTCTGTGCTGTATTTCTTGACTGCTTATTCCTTTACTGAAAAAATGTTGAACTCTTCAAGTAACAATGATGTGTGCCGCTAAAATCTTTTCTTTTGGTGGACTATTTGGTTATTTCAAAACATATTTAGGCTGGACAGGATACAATGGAAAGGGTCAAGAGAGGAGCCATGCCATTAGAAGGACATAGATAAATACATGATGAATGGATGACACAGTTAGATAGACAGATAGACAGATAGACAGATAGACAGCAGGCAGGCAGGCAGGCAGGCAGGCAGGCAGGCAGGCAGGCAGGCAGGCAGGCAGGCAGGCAGGCAGGCAAACAATATATGACATTCCAATATTGCAGCAAAAGCCAAATAATAATGTTCTTTCTCTATAATCCCCCAAAATCACTGGTGAAATTCATTTTTTTCCTACAGGTTCTGTGGGCATGGCTTGGTGGGTGTGGTGTGACTTGGTAGGCATTTGCCAGTTCTCCAAACTACTCAAAATTTCTGCTACCGGTTCTCCGAACTACTCAAATTTTCCATTACCGGTTCTCCAGAACCTATCAGAACCTGCTGGATTTCACCCCAGGCCAAAATACTGTCTTGAGTGTAGTGTTGAATTCTATGAAGCTCATTGATTATGAAAGAACTGCTTGTTACAAATTTTATGAAGTTAATTTTCCTCTCACATCCACAGAATGTTCTGAACATTTTGGCTCATTACAACTGGTTGGTCAATCAGTGCTATTGACCCAAACTCTGTAGCTGACTGCAATATACTATAGATACATTTTGCTTCAAGCAGAGAAACAGACTAGACCAATTCACTCTATTTCTAAAATATCAATCAAATTTATTCTCCAATTTTATTGGAAGCAACGCATCCCTTGATAGCTATTAAAGTACACAATAAATAATACTAGCTTTATAAACATATTGTGCTACAATCATTGTTAATAAATAACTATAGTTACTGTCTCACAATTTTTTGCCTTCATTGTTTCAGGAATAAAATTTAATTCTTAGAAATGAAGATAAATTATAGTAACTAGGATTTGTCCAGAACATTCCACATGGGATTGTGAAAGATTTTTATATACAATTATTTCAGAGGCTTTTTTCAGAGATAATGGCAACTTGTGATACATTCATTATTATTGCCATAAAGTGAGGCAAACAATCATGTGGGTGTGTTAGGTTTTAGCTTTTGATGGTTGAACGTAATATGGAACTAAAGTAGGACACAACCACCTCACAAGAGTGGACTACTAAAGTTTGTTTCAGCAGTTCAGTTTTTTTAAAAAAATAGGTATATTAAATTCCAATTGTTTAATTCTCCCTTCCATTCCAATTATGTTGCCAACTTTTTTCAGTGCTGAATAGTGAAACAACTTGAGAATGACAATTTACAGAAGCCAGTGGTGAAATTCACTTTTTTTACTACTGGTTAAATAGGTGTGGCTTGGTGTCATGGCTTGGTAGGCATGGCAGGGGAAGGATACTACAAAATATCCATTCCCTCCCTACTTCAGGGGAAGGATACTGCAAAACCATCATTCCCACCCCACTCTGGGACCAGCCAGAGGTGGCATTTGCTGGTTCTCTGAACTACTCACAATTTCTGCTACCGGTTCTCCAAAATACTCCAGAACCTGGAGCCTGTTGGATTTCACCCCTGATAGAAGCTTCAAAAAGTAGATGGCAGATCTCCTGTGGTGTAGATCACAAGTTGCTTATGTTGACTTTAAAGCCATTATTTAACAGAGGAGACGTTGAGAAAAAGAATGTCTGAAGCTTACTCAGTGAAGACAGTATTCATCATGAAGATATTTTGTTGTTGTAATTGCCACTAAGCCACAGGCTCTCTTCCTTATCAGCTAGGCCAGGGAAATAGGTAAGTATTTGGGCATACCAGGGGTTGTAACACAAATACATACATACATACATACATACATACATACATACATACATACATACATACAAACATACAAACATACAAACATACATACATACATACATACATACATACATACATACATACATACATATATTTGTGTTACAACCCCTGGTATGCCCAAATATGGGAGGGAGCTCACTACTCCCCCTTTCTGTCCTTCGGCTCATCACCGAAGACCATCCAGGCAGAAAACCATATTTTTATTTTTAATATTGCCTTTTTTAAGTTTGTGTTGTATTTGTGCTGATAAATAAATAAAGGGAGACATTAAAAATAAAAATATGGTTTTCGGCCTGGATGGTCTTCTGTGATGAGCCGAATGACAGAAAGGGGGAATACTGAGCTCCCTCCCATATTTGGGCATACCAGGGGTTGTAACACAAATACATATAGATATATGGCTAGCTGATGAGAGCTAAATAGCTTGAAATGGAGCCATACTAGTCTCCCTTTATTTATTTATCAGCACAAGTACAACACACACACACACACACACACACACACACACACACACACACACACACATATATATATATATATATATATATATATATATATATATATATATATATATATTCTGTTATCACCCTTTGAATTCAGAACTGACTTCTTAGTATTAATGTTACAGACAATTCTATACTAGTCATCATATCATATATCATATCATCTACCATATATCATATCTATATAAAAATTATATAATTTTATCATATATTTTTAGTACAGAATGCTAACTTAGGTTCTTGTTGTGGCCCGCCAGCAGCTAGTAGAGCTGGCAGCAGAGTCGGACAATGAGGAAATTGGCGAGGAACATGGGCCAGTCCTGGAGGCTGGGGAAGGCTCAGACAAGGGCTCTGCGTCAGAGGCAGAGATGGGGCCAAGGCCACCTGGCAGTTCTCAGCTGCCTTCTGAACTAGACAGCAGTGAGGCAGAGGAAAAGTTGGAGCCTGTTCCCAGTGTGCACATGCACAGGACTGCCAGAAGAAACGAACAGCTCAGAAATTAGGGTCGACTTGGGAGTAAAACAGTGGAGAGTGAATGTCTCCTCCCATAGGAAATAAAAGAGGAGTGAAGGTGGAATTGGCTTTTGCAGGAAACAATTTGTTCGTTCATTCAGGTGTGTGAAGATCTGTCCGTGAATCTCAGAGACTCTGTGCCCAGTCTTTCCTTGCACAGCACTGCATTTGGAAAATATTTACATGGCAGCTTTCCAAGCTAGATAAGGTCTGTGGTCATAAATTCACCTTTGAAAGACTGTTTGCCAGGCCTTTGCTGAAGGTGAATGCAAGGATAAAAGGGGTTTTGTCAGGAGCAGGAATCTGCTTCGTGCTTTTTGGGGAAGCTTAGGTCAGAACAGTTCTCACAAATTGTACTATTTGTGTTAACAGACAGTATCTATTAGGCATTATTTTTTCCAGAAGTGGCAACCATTTGGTAACAGCCATAATGACTCTGAAACTAATAGATGGAAGCAGAAAGCCAGTTTTTTTTTGTTTTTTTGGCAATGTTCCAGGATTTTACACAAGGCAAAGAAAGAAAGAAAATAAGAAATAAGAAAATTAATGTACTCCTTTTCTTCCATATGATTTCATTTACGTAGTGAAATTACTTTCAAACTCCATGTGCTTTACATGTGTTAGTTTTTCTAATCTTTTAGAATGAATATAAACATTTATTATTATGGACATTGTGTGCCCTAAAATACGATCAATAGAAAACTATTAGGTCTTCCTTGCGTTTGTCATCCTTGGAGTTCAAGACAACACAAAGGCCATCACAACACATCTGAGATTCAGTTATAAAAGGAAGAAACCCTTAGCACCTGTGTGTGGTTTGAAAGAGTATTCTTGTTGCTTGGAAAAAAACAAGACAGAGAGAAGCTGTAGGCTAAAAAGGGAGCAGATGCCAGAATAAAGTGCAATGTAGCAGGTGGACTGTGAAGGAAGAACAAATGTGGATTCCAGCATACCAATAAGACAAGAAGAGGAAGGAGAAGCAATACACCACAGCTTTTCCACTCCAGTAGAGACATTGACAACCTACAGCCGGGCAGCAACTGGTATCGCATCTTCTCCTCCTACCTCCCAAACTCAGGATGAAGGTCTTTGCAAAGCCAACCCTTTGGCAGCAATTCAGAATGGCAGCCAGCAATGAAGATCCGATATTCCAGATCACCAGCCAGCAATAGAAGCCAGCTAAATCCAAGGTGGAGAAAAGGTGGATTAGCAATGAATTATAGCTCAGGCAGGCATACTTGCAAGGCAAAGAAGAAAGGACTATATATAACCCTGATGGCGAACCTATGGCATGGGTGCCAGAGGTGGCACGCAGAGCCCTCTCTCTGGGCACACACATCATCACTAGCTGCTCTTCTAATTTCCAGCGCATACATGCACACCAGCCAGCTGGTCTTCCGAGGTGCTGGAGTGCCAGAAAATGGCCTGAAAAACAGCCCAAAAAACAGATTTTTGGCCCAAACAAAAGGCTGGAAAACAGCCAAAAACCAGGCATGTGTGCGCCAGCCAGCTGGTTTTTGGGTTTCAAGTGCTCTGGTGTGTGCATATACAGACTCACTAATACACACTATACACACACTAATACAATATATACATATATATACATATATATACATATATATATATACATATATATATACATATATATACATATATATACATATATATACATATATATACATATATATACATATATATACATTTAGGCATACCAGGGGTTGTAACACAATATATATATATATATATATATATATATATATATATATATATATATATATATATATATATATATATATATATATATATATATACACACACATATATATATATATACACACACATATATATATATATACACACACACACATATATATATACACACACATATATATATATATACACACACACATATATATATACACACACATACACACACACACACACACACACACTGTATTATAGTGATAAGAGTTAAAGAAAGTTAACAATTAAGAAGCATTCAATTTATTAAGCCTATTATAAAACTCTGGGAAGCCTTATATTATAATATTCTATTATAAAACTCTGGGAAAGAGAAGAAAGACAATGCTATTCTCCTTGTTTGTGATATGTACCATTTCCCCAAACAATTCGCTTTTCATTAAGGCTTATAAAGCATTTTGCAGGAGCCAATCTGTCTAAGGATTCCCCCTCCAGATTTGAGGTTACTGCCAAGCAGAACTGCTTCTATTTAAAAGGGGGAAAAAAACAATTCTTAAAGTAAGATTAATCAACTTCTGTACCATCAAAAGCTGTCAAAGAAACTAGTGTGGTTAAAAGATAAGTCTAAAACTTAGTAGGGTTTCTGATTACTTGCTTAACCACATCTTTCACTGTCAGGGATGCTGGCTCCCCCCCCCCCAATTGTCGTTTAATTAGGTACTATGGTAACCTCATTAAAAATATTCTCACTTTAGAATTTAATAGTGTTTCCTCTAAGTCAGGTGTGCAAACTTGCATCATCACATTGTCATCACGTGATGTATCATGACTTTTCCTCCCCTTCGCTAAAATAGGGATGGCCGTGGCCAGTGTATGACCCATGCAGCCCATGGGCTGTGAGTTTGACACCCCTGCCCTAAGTGAATTACAGAATCATGGAGTCAGCACCTAGAAATGACATGTGCAAATCTCTATTCTATATTTTAAAAAATCTATATGATGGCTTTCAAATTAATATACCCTCCTTAATATTCCTCAAAGAGAGTGTCATTGCTGTATTTTTTTTTAATAAAAAGGGGGTATTATAATTTTTTTCACAAGAAAACAGAAATATAAATAAGATTTATGACATGGTTGCTAAGCCTCACTATTATATAGTACTGGAGTTTACAAAAACAGCCCTCTTTTGACTTTTTAAGTTTTAAAACTACTTTTAAGCTACTTCATATCCCTGCTGATCTCAGAAGCAACCTAGTCACACAATTAAAGTTCGTTAGTTCTGCCTGTACATATTTACCTATTTCTGGTAGCTTCATGGGACTGGAAAGGCTGCTAAATAAGAAAATACCAAATGCTAATGGGAAAGAATCATGAAGAAAAGTCAAGAAGATGGAATAGGCTGTACGTAGAAGGCTGAGCTAGTTGAGAGGCCTTAAAGAAAACTAGGTAGGTAGATATTTGAATAAAGTCAAGAAAAAAGCTTCAGCATTACAAAGGTTAACTCTGCAATAGGTAGGTAGATAGATGGATTGATTTAAACTTGTGCCATTCTACCCAAGTAAGTGGTGCAATTGCAACCCATTGTTTAAAGAATGTTGCAGATTAGGGTACATTTGGTATGGCCTGATGTTAATTCATATTAATAAATTCACAAATTACTGCTACTAATTACTATTAGAGACTTAATTCATTATGTGAATAAATGATGGAAAATCTACTGTTTTATTCATAACGTAGCCACTCTACTTCATTTAAATTATATTTTGTGATTGTGAGAACCAATGACCTCTCTGTAATCAGGACATGGAAAATAGGATCTTTGTTTTTCCATTAAAGGGAGAAGGAAATTGAAACTACAGTACTTCCGCATTTTGGAACAAATGCAAAACCGAGATTACGAGGTGACATTTTTCCTTCTCCAAATTTCATTATCTATTGTTTATAGACCCTGTGGGAAATTGTCCCAGTATGGAGTTTTGATTCAAGGAAAAATGTGGCTTATTTCTGCAAAATAAAGTTTCAAATTATATGGCTAAAAAATTAAACATATTGAATGGGATTAGATGTTTTCAAATCCATTTGAAGATCCAGTCAGTTTTCATGCATGAATACAAAGATTAATCTGTGGTTCTCAACATGGACTCCTTTAAATACCTTTTGTGGCCATGAATCATGACCACAGACCACCAAGACTTCACTCAAGATTTAAATCATAACATTTCTTCAAGCCTTTGTGGACCTTCTGTGATGACATCATGTTTCCCACTCCCAGGGGTCTGAGGACCACAGGTTTCTTTTTATTATTATCAGATTGTCAAACATGTACATGATAGCAGATATAAATATAAACATGGACATGAAGAAAAGAAATGAATACAAATAAATGGGGACAGTAAGACAGGGATGGTAGACTCACTGGTGCACTTATGCATGCCCCCTTTACAGACCTCTTAGGAATGGGGTGAGGTCCATGGTAGACAGTTTAAGGTTGAAGCTGTGGGGGTTTGAGGATGTAACAATGGAGTCAGGTAGAGCATTCCAGGCATTGACCACTCTATTGCTGAAGTTGTATTTTCTGCAATTGAGTTTGGAATGGTTTACTTAAAGTTTGTATCAATTGTTTGCCCATGCATTATAGAGGTTGAAACTGAAGAAGTCATCGACAGGTAAGACATTGTAGCAGACAATTTTGTGTACTGTGCTTAGATCATACCACAGGTGGCACAGTTTCAGATTGTCCAAGCCCACAATTTCAAGCCTGGTGGCATAGGGAATTCTATTGTGAGTAGAGGAGTGGAGTAATCTTCTGGTGAAGTACCTCTGGACTTGCTCAATTGTATTAAGATTTAGGACCATTGTATTAGGGAAAATAATTCAGGTCACAACTCTGAATCAATTCAGTTTTTTAAATGTCAAAATTTGCAATCATATCTTACTGCTTTCAAATATTGAACCTTATCCATACTTTGATTGATCTGGATGCTCCTAATAACTGTATACTATTCCATGGATATTACAAAATATATCGAAGAAAATAAAAGATAACTAAGTAGTTTGATGACATCTTGAAGTATGTCTTATAAGAATCTAACATAAAGGTTGTTAAATGCATGGTGAAATTTATATAGCAGACAATAAAAATAGGGAAAAATATGAGTATAGAAGTATTAATAAAGTTGGTATTGGAAATTAAAAATTAAAAACAAGTTTGTAAGAGTGATAAATTCTTCCTAAGAAATGAAACACATTTTTATTCAGTGTGTCAACAAGCTCTCGAGACATTAGGGTACATAAATATATCAGTGTTTCTCAATCTTGATGACCTTAAAATGGATGGACTTCAACTTACAAAATTCTTAAAGTCACCAAGATAAAAAAAAAACACTGCATTAAATTCATACGTATATAAGAAAATATGTAGCTTTTCCATACTTGGAAAAAATAATTAACCATATGGATAATATGTTTCTGATGGATCTTTCATTTGCATTGTACATTGATATGACCAAGCTATACCAATAATGTTATTGTATAGCTATGAAATTGTGCTATTTTGAAATTGGAGATTTCTTTTGAAATGCCTGTGCACTGAGCCTTGCTATAATCCTACTCTGTCTTATAGGCGTTTGGCCCTCATTAGTTATAATAACTCTCAGCAACTCATTTGTAAGCATTCCCCCCCCCTCTAATTGCTTCTCTTCCAAGGGGCTAAAGATAGCACTCATACAAAGGTCAAAAATGAAAATTATTTCCTAACTTGAGCAACTGAAATATATAGCGGGGCAATTAAGACAAGACCTTAAGCTTTTGTAATGACTTTCTCTGCAGGGAAAGTACCAAAAATAATAATTGCATCTTGATGAATATGTAACCATTTATAAGGTGTCTAATAGAGTGTGAATTTCTTCAGACAGATAACAGTCAAGGAAATCTACTGCTTAGATATTTTGCTATAGAAACATATTCCTACCATGAACTTTAAGAGGGCAGTTCCAATGGCTGTATGTGTGTGAGAGTTTGGGTAGAGAGGACATACCAGCAGAAAATTATATTGTGTGCACACTTATAAATATACTACCCAAACTACAGTCCTTATCAATGCAACATTCTTCTTCATGTCCCATTCAAGTATGGCATTTTCAACATTCCACAACTGCTATTTATGAATTGACTTATTTATGTTTGTTTCCTTCTCTTACACCATTGTTCAATGATTGTTCTTTTCTTTATGTATTACCATTTTTCCATTTTTTGTACCATTGCTAATACTGAAGGTAGTGTATGTTCAACAGGCTTCAAGGAATGCAAGATCATCAAATAACCTAAGGTTGATCCTAGAAATCCAGTCATGAGAAATCAGTAAATACCTTTTAAAATATGTAGAGAATAAAGAGGATGACTTTGACAGAGAGAGATTGATAAGATCTGTTTGAATTTGAGCTTGTATTCTGATTGGTTGTCAAACCCCCATGGGGCCATGCAGGGGCAATGCTGTAGGCTGTCCTGAGTCCCAAGCTTGGTTGAGCCTTGCTGGGCAGTGATGTAATTGAAAGGGCTTTGGGCAATTCCTACTATGTCTCTGCCTGAAGGATGTAGCTCTTTGTTATGTAGAATAGACTGACTGAGGCCTAAATGGCCCATTGACAAAGGTGTGTGTGTGGGGTGAGTTTCTTCCTCCCTTTTAGGGGAAATATTCTGTCCCTTTAATATTTCCCAAAATATCTCATTTTCCTAGGAGAGAGGTGGGTGCTGACTTCCTACAACTATATTCCTATTTCACTACAGCAACCCTTCTTCCTGTTACTGATTGCATTTCCTCTATGAACATGTGTATTTGAGATATGGATGTTTCCAGGACCCAGAGAAAAAAATGGAAGTTGATCTATAGATGCATATGACCTTTGTTTGAGCTGAATGCAATACAGATTATAAATGGAATGAAGCTGAAACTATTAATCAAAGTCTTAAAGTACCATTACTGTTTACATAATGTATTTTGACATTCTCAAGTTTGATAAATGCCAAAGTGGTTGCAGAATGACATATCTTGTCTTTCATACTGAGAATCCATCTTGGTTTCTCCAGACTAATGGTTCTATTTGAAGCTGCTTCTCAATTACATTCAACAATAATATTCCCCAGCTTTCTTGTTAAATCAAACATTTATTTATGTGTAATAGTGCAGAAAACAAGGATATGGAGGGGGGGGAGGAGAGGAAAAAAGATGACGACTATACATCTGTCTTTGCACAAAATAAAAAAAAAATAGTTCAACCTCTCAAAACCAGTACTGTAAAAGATAGAATAGGAATACAAGTCAAAAAAGGCAAGAATATGGTAAGACAACATCCATCCGCTCTAGAGTTTAAATCACCAAGACAAGGTAGATTACATCCCATGATTATGAAGGAGTTGTCAGACTGGAACTTGGAACCAATGACTCATACTTTTAAAGATCTTCACTGCATTGAAAAATACCAGAGGCTGTAAAGAGTTTATGTGGTTCCAAGAAACTACAGACCAGTTGGCCTGACAGCAATACATGGATAGATTCTGGAAAAGATAACCAAACAACGAATCTGCAAACATCTAGACACAAATAAAGCTACTGTTTGAAGGCAACATGGATTTGCAAAAATAGATCATGTCAGAAAAGCTTATGCATTATTTGACAAAGTGATTAAATTAGTGGACAAGCAAAATTCTGTTCATATAATATACTTGGATTTCAATAAGGCATTTGACAAAGTAAACCACAACCAACTTCGTGGTAAGATAGAAAAATGTGGGATACACAGCATCATCAGCAGAAGGATTCATAACTGGCTGACCAATCACATTCAACATGTAGTCCTCATGGAGCTACACCTTCATGGAGAGAGGCATGCAGTGATGTATGTCAAGGTTCTGTCTTAGGTCCAATGATCTCCAACATCCCCATAAATAAATTAGATGGGTGGATAGAAGGGAATACATCAAATTTTCAGATGACACCAAGCTTGGGGGTGGGGGGAGGGGATAGCCAACACTTTAGAAGATAGGCTCAATCCAGAAACCTCTTAACAGACATTAGTGTTGGATTCTATCCAACAAAATGCAATTTAGTTGTGAGAAAAGTAAGGTTTTATACTTAGACAAGAAAAAACAAATGCACAGATATAGAATTGGTGATAGCTGGCTCAACAGCAGTAATTGAGAGTGATCTACGAGTCCTAGTTGACAACCATGTTGAGTATGCTGCAATTGTCAAAAAAGCCAAGACAATCTGAGGCTGCATCAACATAGGGAAAGTATCAAGGTCATGTGTGCAACAGCTTTAGTAAGACCATGCTTGGAATAATGCATCCAGTTTTAATCACCACAATACAAAAACATTGTTGAGATTCTAGAAATAATGCAGAGAAGAGCACAAAGAGGCTAAAACTACATGCGATGAACATTTTCAGGAACTTGGCATGTCTCATCTAAAGGGGTGACATGATAGCAGTCTTCCCATATTTGAGCGGCTCTCATAGAGAAGAAAGCTATTCTGCAAAGCATCTGAGGGCAGGACAAGAAGTAAGGAATGGAAGCTTATCAAAGAGAGATCTGAAGTAGAATTAAGGAAAAAAACATGCTGTCAGTGAGAACAATTAATCAGTTGAAAAGGTTTCCTGCAGAAATTGTGGGTGTCCCAACTCTGGACACTTTTAGGGAGAGATTTGACAGCCATCTGTCCAGAATGATATAAGTCCGTGATGGTGAACCTCTGCCACAGGTGGCACACAGAGCCCTCTCTGCAGGCATGTGAGCCATCACCCCAGCTTAGCTCCACTGAGCATGTATGCGCGCCTTCCACTTGCCAGCTGATTTTTGGGTCTCTGCCCCCCACCCTGTGTACTGTTTTTGGTCCCAGGAGGCTGCAGGGAAGCCTGCTAAGCCCAAAATGAGGCATGGGGGGGCATGCACATCCATGGGAGAGTGCAGGGGAGTCGCATGGCATTTGCAGAGGGTGGGACAGGCAGGGGATGTCACATGTGCATTGCATTATGGGTGTGGGAGCGCACGCTGTTGGCATTCGACCAAAAAAAGTTAGCTATCACTGATATAGAGTCTCCTGCTTGATCAGGGAGTTGGATTAAAATATCTCCAAGGTCCCTTCAACTCTATTATTCTGTATTCTGTAAACAAGTACAGCAAAATGAACTCAAATAGTAATGGCCAAGGGAAAAATGAAGCCCATTTCAGCAATGTAAGGATAGGGACTATTTTACCATCTTCCGTAATGAATAATAACAGCCAGTCGACCAAGGTGCCCATTAAGCATCTGAACTATTAGTCATAGAAACACCAAAGTATTTACAGATCTGAAAAGGATTTTCCTGTAACTGAAAACAATCCAGTTCAGTTAAAGTCAATAATTTCGCCAAGCAAATTTTTTTTTTTTTAAAAAAAAAGGACTGAAATGCTACTTCATAAGTCTGGGCAGATATTCAAAACTTCAAAGTGCTTCTTTGAAATGAAGATGCTGCCACTTCTAATTCTGGAAACAGAGTAGCCCATCACTTTGATCCAGTTGATAAAAGGAGATTTTGAGAAAGTGCTGCAGCTGCACAACATCCTGGTTTGAAATAAAATAAAAAAATCCCCTTCTTGCATTTTCCCTGTGTTTCCTCAGGAAAGCCTCCTGCTGCTTCTTTCACCGATCTGATCCAGATGCTTTGTGGCTTTAACACTTGCTTGGCGAGTAGAACATCCCTGATCTGAAGGTCAACACACACACACACACACACACAAAATCACACACACACATACAAACAAGCCTCTCTTTCCCTGAACAACCTAGATTTCCACTGAGCTGTTTTTTTTTTCCTGGTAGTACACTGGTTTTCAAAAAATAAACTGGACAACCATTTGACTAAAATGCAGTGGTGGGTTATGACCGGTACGCCCAAGTACAGGCGTATCAGTGCCTGCCGGGAACACCGGGTACCATTCCGGTATGGTGCTCCGGAGGCCCACTCACTCACCCGCGCTCCTTACCAGTATTTGAGCTCTTCGGGTTTCTGCACACGCGCCGTACAACACCTGCACAACGCTCCGCCGAGCAGCTGGAGCATCGCGGAGCATCGCGGAGCATCGCAGGCGGTAAGTATGCATGCATGAATGCTGCACGCATTCATGTGGTGGATGTCGGGCCCCATTGCACCATACCAGTTGCAACAGAATCCGGAACCCACCACTGCTAGAATGGTATAAAATCTTCTGTCTTGAGAAGGGAATTACACTAGAACAATATTGGTGAACCTTTTCAGCACCAAGTGCTGAATCTTCCAGTTTCCGGTGCATGCATGCACACTGGCAGCTGGTTTTCACATGTGCATGCACGCCAGAAACTGGAAGACCAGATGGACAGTGCGCAGGTGCGTGCCGGAAACCAGAAGATCAGCACATAGGGTGTCTGTACTTCCGGTTTTGGTGCTCCCACATCATGAAGACCATCTGGCTGGTGTGCCGGAACCCGGAAGAGCAATGGGCGATGGCTTGTGTGCCCAGAGAGATGGCTTTGTGTGCCACTTCCAGCATTTGTGCCATAGGTTCGCCATCACAGCACTAGAAGACCACTGAGAAGCCTTCCAGCCCAACAATTCTATGTTTCTGTCATCTAGCATCATTTTTCAAATCACCTGCCATGAAAAAGTTGTCTGATCCCAAATGATCACGGGTTAATTGATGCTGTATTGAAGATATAATCCGAATGGTCGAACTGGGCAGCTCCACAGGCTAGTTTCCTAGTGACGAGAACTGAACAAGGCTGTTACATTTTAGAAAGGTATACTTTTATATAATTTGCTTTGCTTGATTTAAGCACATCTAAATCATAGTCATGTAAAATGGGGAAAA
Organism: Natrix helvetica; assembly: GCF_964273705.1. Classification (NCBI taxonomy): domain Eukaryota; kingdom Metazoa; phylum Chordata; class Lepidosauria; order Squamata; family Natricidae; genus Natrix; species Natrix helvetica. The sequence continues at coordinate 21,093,529 of NC_138549.1, read as the reverse complement.
AAATATGACTTAATTTTGGCTAGTTCATGTCTAAAAACACTAATTATGACATTCCAGTGAGAACAAATTCTGGATTAGCTCTGTGCTCATTTTAAACATCCATCTTCCCCAACTTGTCAATGTTGAATTCCACATCCATTTAAGTGTCAGAATAATGTTGCCCTCTAGAATGTGTAACATTTCAGCAACTTTCAATTTTAAAAGCATAAAGTTTCAAAAGTGCATGGTTATAAAGAATTTGATGGCATATACTTTAATTTACATAAATAAAACAGAATAATCAACATATAAGATCAGCCTGTACACTTTGGTTTGCACTGGAAGTTGGCACATTTCTCAGCTTCCTTACATGTGGTTCAAGACACAGGAGTGAATAATTCATACCCGGAAACATATGGAATCGAAACATCTACATTTCTTCTTAAAGGTAAAGGTTTCCCTTGCACATATATGCTAGTCGGTCTCGACTCTAGGGGACGGTGCTCATCCCCATTTCAAAGCCGAAGAGCCAGCACTGTCCGAAGATGTCTCTGTGGTCATGTGGCTGGCATGACTAAACACCAAAGGTGCATGGAACACTATTACCTTCCCACCAAAGGTGGTTCTCTTTTTCTACTTGCATATTTTTACATGCTTTTGAACTCCTAGGTTGGCAGAAGCTGAGACAAGTATTGGGAGTTCATTCCATTACGTGGCGCTAGGGATTCAAACTGCCGAATGGCCGACCTTTCCGATCGGCAAGCTCAGTGTCTTAGCCACTAAGCCACTATGTTCCTATACATTTCTTCTTAAGTCCCCAAAATTTCATCCATTGTTTTTTTGTTGAAGCATCTACTCAGATGTACTTATCAGTTAATCAGTGCCATTCTATTTCATTTTGATATGTCTCCTTTTTTATTTTTCTTGTCTTTTAAAAATATTCAGGAAGAAATAACTTTGAGTTCATTTTCTATACAGAACTATTAAAAATTCCAAGAATGCCTTAGAATCTGAAAATATCTGGGGCCATTAGAATAACTCATAGAGATTCAGGTGACTTTTTCTATTTCTTTTTTTCTTTTTGAGAACTGTCCTGTCTAGGCAGGTGATACGCTTATGTATAGAACTCAGTCTAAAATGAGCAACGAGGACATCATCCTTGAAGTTCTGATAGTACTGAAGACATTCTTCATTGGCTGGCTGTACCAGGGTGAAGGCTAAGTAACCATTGATCCAAAGAATGGAAGGTCCCAGTTCATAAAGAAACATCTCATGAACATATTATCCATCCATGTCTACAGTTAATAATGGAAATCACCTTCACCTTTGAAGTCATTCACCATGATGACCATTAACCTGAGTAGTTTTAAAACTGAATAAGGTACATTTCCTGAGGATAAACATATTAGCAACTGATCAGAAATCAGTTGGAGTCACTGAGAATCTGTGAATCTCAATTTGGCTGTTTTGGTCATGTCCTGCTTATGGGTTTCTCAAAGGCATAACATCCTGTAATAAACAGGATTCTGGAGTAGACATGCTTTTCACATGAACCAGCATAACTCTTTAAGTTCTTATATCACCCTTTGCCACTTCAATGCAAGCAATAAAGAATAGGATATGATTTCTAAATGCTATATGATTACCTAGAGACAGACTAATTTGACACTTCTTTATCCAATTGAATACAGGGTGTGCCATTAACAAAGCTGTATCTTTTGTGACAATATGAAGTGGTGTCATAGTTCAGAATAAATTCATTTCTCCTCATTTTCTATAGGGCTATAAGCAGCTAATGTATAGATCCAGACAGCAAAATCCATAGGGGTGTAATGTGGATCATTTTCTATCTCAAGCACAATACAACCCCCAAAATCTGCCCTTAGTTAGTATCTGGATTTTACTCTAGTTTTGAAGAATGAAAGCGTTCAACTTTAAATGAAAATACTTGCGTCAGGTATAACAAATATGTATAATGCAAAATCAAACCAAATCAGTCTAATTTAAATTTCAAATATATAATTTGAAGCAAATTGTGCAGCTTACAATTTTGGCCCCTAATTTTGACAAAAGCACATTCTTTGACACTATTAAAAATTGGCAATTTGGGTGCCTTTAATGGCATGATTTTAGGGAATATTAGGAGCAGCCTCAGTTTGCTTACCATAAATTGTCTCTCTACTCTCCTTCTTTTGGGAAAATATTTCATTTTCATTTTTTTTTATCTATTTATGTATGACAACAATAATACACAGGGACCTTTTCTTTAAACAGGTGGAAAAATTGTGTTCTGTTTACAACAATTTTATTATAGGGTTCCTAAAAATTTTGAGATATTGGTTAAATGCAATATTGGCTGTATTTAGCACTGTATGGAAAATTATTTCCTTCCCTGTAATTCCTTCATATATTTTCCCTAAACAAGTATAGATACTATTAAAAAATAATTATAAAGGACCTTCTTTTAAAAAAAATATTTTAGTGAAAACTTCTATCTATTATACATCTCAATGGGGTTTAATGCAAATATCCCTGGCATTTAGTTTAATTTCCTATCCCTTGAATGCATATATTTTTGGTTGAAAGAAATCAACCATCTAATTTGACATCAAAATATCAACTTTCCTGTAATATTTTAACATATCAAATTGAAAATTATTTTTGTTTCACTGACAAGCTATATACTCCTACATATTTATCACATCTCCAGAAAAATGTATGCCTATAATTCCTGTAATAGAGTCCATCTATCTTGTTGCTCTTTCCTTTCATCTTTTCCAACATTATGGACAACTGAAGGCAACTAGACCTTCACAAATGGTGTCCCAATATACTAATTTCATCCTGATCATTTATTTATGCCTCAAAAAAAAAAAAAAAAAAAAAAAAACCACCTCTGGCTAGAGTTGTTCTGTAATCTATTTCTTAGGAGGGTTCTTTTTTTTTTTTTTTGCTATTCATTTTTTACTCCAAAGTCAGAATTATCAATATTATTGCTTCTTCAAAGGGTTGGAGAGAATCAGTGATGTGCAGTCAGGTGAGGTCATCATGAAAAGAAAAAGAATGTAAAAGGAAAAAGGCGAGAGCTGAGGGCAGGCTGAGCTAGTTGCTGCCTCACCATGGATGACTCTGCTTAACTGTTTAAAAAAAGCCTCTAAAAAAGCGCCCTCTACTATGAGGCAGGAGAACTGCATGCCTCCTCTAGTCTGGGCGTTTTATGATCACTTGAGCAGAGTTAAGCAAGGGTTAAAAGCCTAAAAATTCCTGATGTAGAGGAGGCACGCAGTTCTCTGCCTCATAGTAGAGGGTGCTCATTTGGGCGGGGCTTCTTCAGAGGACAGGAAGGCAAGAGCAGAGTTAAAATCCTCTCTGAAACAGCTGGAAAAGGTACATGTAGGTCAGAGAGAGGGGGAGGAATTCAAACTTCATCCTCCTGGTGTGGGGCTTTGGGCAAAGGCTGGAGGGAAGGACTCTGGCTCGCTTGTGTGTTTGATTGTAGGCAGAGCCACGTTGCCTTTTCAAACCTGTAATCAGTGAAGCTGGGCTGGATCCTTCTGGGGCTGGGGGAAAGTGTGTGTGCTCCAGTTTGGCTCTTTGACTGGCTTCCTACCTCCTCCTGTGGTCTCCCTCCAATCCGTGTGTGTGTGTGTGTGTGTGTGTGTGTTTGAGAGAAAGTTTGTTTGAGTGAGAGAAGGGGTAGGAGAGATAGTCCAATCCAACGTGTGTGTGTGTGTGTGTGTGTGTGTGTGTGTGTGTATTTGAGAGAGGGGGGAGGGAGAGAGAGAGGGAAGGAGGGGAAGGGAGAAGAAAAAGAAAAAGAAAGAAGGAAACTTATTTAGCAAAGGAGAAAAACAAATGTTGTCGCTTTAAATCGGAACTGAGCATGCCTGGCTGTGGAATTCTGGGAGTTGAAGTCCACAAGTCTAAAAAAATTTGAAACCCACCACTGTGTCAGTGCCTCACCAGCCATAAACCTCACTGCACGTCACTGGAGGGAATACTCTTGATGGCACAAAAGTCTTAGTCATCCAGATCAGGGTTGTCACAAAGGTGCTTTTTTCAGGACGCAACTGGACTTTCTTGTTTTTTTTTCTTTGAAGACATTTCCCTTCTCATCCAAGAAGCTTCTTCAGCTCTGACTGGATGGTGGGGAATGGAAGGATTTATATTCCTTTCAGGCAGCTGGTCATTTGCATCCTTTCAGAGGGTTGTTGAAGTACTTGGCGGTTTATCTGTGTCCTCAGGGTCCCCCGAGTAGTGCTCCTGGTTCCTGTAATTTGCATTCCCCCCCTCTGGAAATCCATCCATACCTCCACACTATTCCAATCGTGTTCATCCCAAATTCTATAGCTAAAAGTCTGTCGCAGTGGTGGGATTCAGCCAGTTCGCAACTATTCAGGAGAACTGGTTGTTAACTTCCTAAGCATTTCAGAGAACCGGTTGTTGGGAGAAATCTCATTTTGGTTTTTTTTTCCACTTTACAAGGCTAATCCTGTAAGGAAGGCAGGAAGGAAACATTTCGGTGGTGTTTCTAGCCTAATCTTTATTGCCCTCCTTACAGAAACTGCCTCTCCAGCTAACCCTTATTACATTGTAACATCTAAGGCGAAGCGCCCATCGATGTGAGTGACATTGAGTTGGCCACACCCACCCAGTCACATGACCACCAAGCCCCACCTACCCTGCTGGTCATTAGGGCAGAGAACTGGTTGTTAAATTATTTGAATCCCACCTCTGGTCTGTAGAGTTAAAGTCAAAAGTCAAAGAAAAACAAAAAAGTCCAGTTGCCTCCTGAAAAAAAGCACTTTGGGACATGTTGACTATGTAGGTTATGAGCTTTGTAGGTAAAGACAGCAAATAATCTAAATATTTTTTTCTAAGGTTTTCAGGATTTCTCTATCAGGTCTATGTCATATTTCTTGACTGTTGGTTACTTTACTATTGAAAGGTGACACTAAAGGCAGAAGCTATCACCTCTTCAACATTTTCATTGCCAATTCTAAGGTGGTTGTTCTACCTGCTGTCATTAATTTGGTCCTCATTACATTTAAACTGAACCACTGTTCCATGAGCTCCTGGATTTTCATTAATGGAACTTGCAGATCATTTGCATTTTCAGCTATTAAAGATGTTTCATAAGTATAGCCACGTTATTAATGTTTCTTCATGAAGTTGCCTTTGCTATTGTCACTAAAGTCCTCTTACAGCATAGGTAAAGGTAAAGGTTCCCCTCACATGTGCTAGTCATTCCTGACTCACAGCCAGCGCTGTCCAAAACATCTCCATGGTCATGTGGCCAGCATGACTAAACGGCGAAGGCACACGGAATGCTGTTACCTTCCCAGCAAAGATGGTCCCTATTTTTCTACTTGCATTTTTTACATGCTTTAGAACTGCTAGGTTGGCAGAAGCTGGGACAAGTAACGGTAGCTCACTCGGTTATGCAGTGCTAGAGATTCGAACTGCCAACATTTCTGATCGACAAGGTCCGCTTCTTAGCCACTGAGCCACCGTATCTCCACTCCTACAGCATACTCCTTTATTATTACTGCCCTTTTGCTGAGAAGCTGAGATGATCTTTTTTATTTTAATTATTTAATTTTATTTTAATACAAACATACCATCTTTCATTAAACAGTGAGTCATCTGGGTACAAATATTTTGTGCAATAGCAATTAAATTTACAGCCATATTCATTATTTTATCTATTTTTAAGTTAATACTAATACATAACATATTATTATAACAATCTCCTTAACTTTTTTTATCTCTGTTAATACAATTTCCTTATTTCACTCCTCTGCTTTCATTTCTAATTTTCATACTTATTCTCTAACCATTGATAAAATAACTCCCATATACTATAATAGTCAGATTCTTCCTTTTCTTTAATTGGAAGTGTTAACATATTCATTTCGGCACATTCTAATATTTTCTTAATCATGTTTTCAAAGCTGAGATGATCTTCATGCCTTGCATGATCCTATATAAATTATATGACCCCTGGCCCTTATGTTTTTTTTTTCATTTTTCATTCCCAAAATCCTCTCCCCAACTACCATGATAGAGCAGCCAAGTAGGATGTGGTGACCTAAAAATATTTCAGAAATTTATATGGAAGGACATCCTAGGCACATCAAGGACATGTAAAGGAGTCTGTACATCATTGTTACCGGTGTTATGTCTACCTTATATGCAGCTCTATCATTCCTCTCTATTGTAGTTGTTTCCTGTATCACATTGCCATTCTAGAATTTGCTGTTTTGAGGGGTGAATCCCAACATTGTGTAACTCATCCAGAATAGTGAAGCAATCAAACTCAGACACTCACATTTTGATCCTGAAAATAGTACTTTCTGATCAGCTTCCCCCATCTCAAATTCAAGTTTGTGCATAGCCCCACGTATGCTGCTTCTGTTCAGAGTAACATCTGTAACAATCATCCCAATAATAACGATGTGAAAACAGGATTTAGTAAAGCAGGATTTCGTTAAAACAGATACCACAAATACCATTCCCCCATCCAAGTAATAGAATTAAATCCCAAGGTGTTTAAATTTGGTATGGTTTTTAATACCTCAAATGCATTTTCTAAGCCACGGAACTGATTATTAAATGCAATAGTCTAGACAAAAGGCCGCAACTACTTTGCAAAGGCCTCAAATATAGTGCAATTCAATATTTATAGTGAGATTGTATGCTTTAAGTCTGATGCATTTCAATGAGTTTACTTTTAACCAATTGTGTAAGGTTGCAGCTTTAATGTGACAGTATTTTTCTGTGTTATAGCATCCCATTGATTTGTAAATACACGGAGAGAGAGCGAGATAGAGACACATACACACAGAGACAAAGACAGATAGAGACAGACAGATGGACAGAGAGAGAGACAGAGAGAGAGAGAGAGAGACAGAGAGAGAAAGAAGGAGACACACAGAGAGACAATATTAACAAACAAATTAATTATTCTGCATCTGAATATGCTCTTAAAAACAGTTTTTAATGAACTATCTGAAAGCTGTAATTCATGAACATTATAACTAAACCTGGCAGAAGAGATAGAATTGAAAAGCTCTAGGCAAAAGTAATGTCTATCACATCTGAAAGCCAATATAAAGAATGCGCTGTTTGAAAACAGAGTCCACAATTTTTTTTTAAAAAAAGCCTCGTCTAGCAATTCATAATTGAAAATAGGGAAACAGGCCACAGAGTGTACACTTTAATTACTACGAACCAAATGCTTTGGTCTAAAGGTATCATTAAAACCAGTGATTGAATTTAAAAAAACAAAAACAAAACACCTTTGTTAAAAGTGGCCTTTATTGCCAGGCCCGGTCTAGTAATGACAAGGGCAATTCTCTGTTATTTTCAATTTCTTCGGAGAACTAGCTGACTTGGCATCTGTGGTATCATTTACCCATATGAGATTGGAATGCCTGCTTAGTTTAAGGCACAAGCCAAATGCCTTCCATTAATCACATTACAGAGGTGCCCATTCTTGTTATATCCTATCCAGAATGATATCACATGACAGGGTGGATAGACCCTCAGCTGCCAGTTTCTTTTATGGATCTTGGCAGCCTGCAAATGAAGCCTCATGTTGCCCTTGATGCTGCCAATGACATCCTATGCTAAACAAGCTTTCAGACAGAGTATCTATTCCTACCTTTAGCCATGGTTTTCTTCAGGTCACCTTTATTGCCCGTTATTGTAGCTGGTTTGAAGTTCCTATTTAAAAAACAGAATGTGACTAGAGATACAGGAAAAAAAGAGGCAGGTTAAATACATCCACATAATTTTAAACGGATAGGGGGGAAATAGCTTAGTTAACATGTGTGTGGCCATCCTATTGTCTGCTGTAGTTGCATAATGACCCCATTTCCAGGAGATCCTACAATTCCCAGATTTGCCTGTGCTGCAACTACAATGTCCTCAACTTGCGACCGGTTTGAAGTCCTCAACTTACGACCAGCTGCAAGTCCTTGACATATGACTGACAGCCCGGCAACCAAAGACTCGAGCCTATTGGCTAAGACGCACCAGGCTGGAAGCGGGCTTTTACACTGTTCCCATTGGCTGCTCTGCTTGACAGCTCTTGTATAAATAGCTGTCAAGCAGAGCAGAGTGCTGAACTGTACATAGTTACCTTTGCAAGTGGTTCTGTTCAATAAAATCTGTTCCTGTTACCTCAATGGTCTGTCACCTCATCTGTCAGTCGAGACTTCTTCAGCAACCATCTGTAGATTTTGGAGGAGAGAAAAAAACGGAGGGGGGAAGGGGAGCGGAGATGGAAGGGGAAAGGGAAGGGAAGAGGAGGAGAAGGAGGGGGAGAAGGAGAAGGAGAAGGAGAAGGAAAAGAAGAAGAAGAAGAAGAAGAAGAAGAAGAAGAAGAAGAAGAAGAAGAAGAAGAAGAAGAAGAAGAAGAAGAAGAAGAACCTTTACCTTTACCTTTATTTTCGATTTTTATACCGCCCCCTCTCCCCAAAGGGACTCGAAGAAGAAGAAGAAGAAGAAGAAGAAGAAGAAGAAGAAGAAGAAGAAGAAGAAGGAGGAGGAGGAGGAGGAGGAGGAGGAGGAGGAGGAGGAGGAGGAGGAGAAGGAGAAGGAGAAGCTTTTTATACTCTACCTCTATATTATAGTAGTAGATGGCAAGTTTGTGTCCCTCTATCCTTGAATTGGAAATGCTGTTACTCATGTAACAAATGGAAGACATAGAAATAACATCGGTTGATTTTGCTTTATTACACATCTGAAGATGAAGAAAAAAAACTTGGTTCAAGCAAAGTCTGAAGGCTCTATGACTCTTGTAATGTTTTGTGGATTGTCTTAGCCAGTGTCATGCCATAAGGCTGGATTGTGTCCATGGGTGGGTTGCTGCCAGTTTTATTATCGGTTTGCAACCTGCGCGCAAGTGTGCTATTCAATGTAAATTGTTCTTCAAGCATGCGCAGAACAATTTACAGTGAACTGTGCATGTGCAGTCACTAAAAAACAAAATGGCGGCGCCTCAGTGGTGGAGAGGGAACTGGTTCTGGGGTGTGGCAGGCCTGGGTCGCTGCCTGTTCTGTGATCCATGCCTTAATTTTATTACCAGTTTGGCCAAACTGGGCCAAACCGGGATCAACCCACCTCTGATTGTGTTACCTTTTGAGTCTCAATAAAATCCTCATATGATCAGTCTCTTAACATTTCTCCATGAAATCTGCCTTTTTTTTTCATGGTGGGTTCAGAACTTATTTTGAAGCATACCCTCTCCCTTGTTGCATAGTATCTAAACAGAGAACTAATGTGGAAAGGCTACAGATGAGAATTTTAAAAAAAAGTCAATAGAAGAAAGGACCTGATACTGATATCTCACATAGTACACTCTGTGTTACTTGGAGGCTAAGATTATGTTCCAGATGTTAGGATAATCCCAGTCAAATCAGTAAAATGAGTAAAGAATGATGGTACTGTATAGGAATAATAACTTATCTAGAACAAAAATTCTATAAATAAAATGAACTCTTATAGAACTTACCTGTAGAAACTGTGATATAAATAAATGAAAGATATAACTGGCTATCTTTTCTTTTGCTTCTAAATTTCAGTCTAATTCAGACTCTTTGAAGGACTAGAATGCTGCATTCATTCAGGACAGAAATGTATTTTATAGAGAAGGTAGTGTATTAAAAATGTTATTTCATTTTCCTTTAAAAAATGAGGAATAATGTGAAACTGACTTGAAGCTGGTATATGGCTGATATTTTCATTTCTATTGCAAATTGGAATATATATTTAGTATGACATTTATTTTTCATTCCAATTTCCTGTAATGTAATTTTAAGCTGAATAAGAAAATTAATGGAGTTACGACTTGCTTCCTGCAATGTCTGATACATACGGTATTCCTTTTTTGCGAAAATGCTGCTTTCATCAATATTATACAGGGTTGTGGTGTTTTTTTTTTTTTTTTTGGTCCTGACCATCAAACTTGTACACCCTCTATTAGCTGAAGCCTTGAGTTTCAGTTAAAAAGAAGCATAGGAAATAACTTGTTGAGGCTTCAGCTATAAGTTTTACGCAGAGATTGGGCAGCCATTTGTCACGAATAGCGCAGGATCCCCTGCTTAAGCAGAGAGATGGAATCAAAATCACCCCATCCCAAATATTCCCTCCCAAGGGTTAACAGATTTCAATCATTCCTATCCCCTCTCAGTTGTTAGAAAAAGATGCATTATGACTCATATTTGCAACAGGTTTTTTAAAAAAAGTTTTCAGTGCTTTTTGTTGTTACGGAGATCTTTTAGGTCTTTAATTCAATTTTATTTTATTTTATAACGTAAAGAAGGCAGCACCAGAATATGAATGAACATTGCTCTCCCACAGGGTTTTGTCCTGTGCTGAACATAGCAATTAATGAACTATGAATGCCATTTGGTGGGAGATGTTCAATATCTAATTTAAGTCTTATACACCTATAAATTGCAACTTAATAGTCTGATTTTATTTTAAAGCATCATAAATTTATGATATTATCGTAGGGTGGTCCGTTAGTTTGAAATCTATACAAAACAGTGCTCTCAGGTTTATAAAATTCCAGATACACTAAAAATGATTCTCCAGAATGCCACTGGCAAAAATTATTTGCATTTCCTAGTATTTCCCCAAAAGTGCAGTCTCTACTATTTTAGCTGAACTGAGTGTTCATCTATTGGCTGAAACAGGAAATTAACAACCAGATTATGACTCAAATCTGACTTCATGGGCTGAGAGAGGCTGGCCCCAAATCACTTAGCCAGATTTCGGGGTTAGGCAGACTCTAGAATTTACAGTGTCCTGGTTTCTAGCCTAGTATTTTAACCACTAGAACAAAATGACTCTCATTGTTATCCCCATTTTTCAGAAATCCAAAAGATGAACAAACACTAGTCCCAGGTAGTAACCAATAGACCAAACTGAAAAGAAATAAATAGTTTAATTTAGATTAGCACAATGAGGTTAGGATGCCCATAGGATTCTTATTCAAAGGGATCATGGGTGCAGAATTGTTACATAACATCCAGGGGTGGGTTCCGGCAGGCACTACTGCCGGTTTACTTGTGGGCATGTTACACATGCTGAGAGAGATACCCACTGCTTGTGCATATGCAGTACAATAAAAATTGTTCTGAGCATGCACAGAATCAAAAAACAAGATGGCAGCATCTACAATTCCGCCCAGCGACCCAGGTCCACAAACCACTTCCGGTTCGGCTCATCATTTACAGAGTTTAGTCTATTGGAGCGATCAGAGCATTTATATTAATGGCCAATCAGTCAGCCCTTTAATTCAATAGAATTATGGGATTAATTAGAACATAAAACACAGAATAACAAGCCGGGAAAGGACTTTGGAAGTCTTCTACACCATCCTCCTGCTTGAGCAGGAGAGCCTATACTATTCCAAACAAATGGCTGACTACATTAATGGTCTACTAAAAAAATCTTTTATAGATTTTCTTCCATGAAACAGGAAATACACACTTATGATTTGTGGTTTTGATTATATATATATATATATTAAAAAAACAGATAGTAGAAAAAAGTGAGGGTTTTTGTAATCATAGAGTAAGAAATAATTTTGTAATCGTACTTCTCTTTGTTGCAAAGGAAATTGGAAGTGTGTATTTTTCCCTTTATTTTTGTGTTCCGTCAGCCTTCCTTCCTTCCTTCCTTCCTTCCTTCCTTCCTTCCTTCCTTCCTTCCTTCCTTCCTTCCTTCCTTCCCTCCCTCCCTCCCTCCCTCCCTCCCTCCCTCCTTCCCTCTTTCTGCTATTTATTAGGTTGTGTTAGCTTTTATGTGTTTTGTAAAGATTTAATACTTTGGCCACCTAATGAGAAGGAAGGTCTCACTGGAGAAGAGCCTAATGCTGGGAAAGATTGAGGGAAGAAGAAAAATGGGATGACAGAGAAGGAGGTGGCTGGGTGGAGTCAGCAAAGCAGTAGGAGTGAGCTTAAATGGACTCCGGATGTTGGTAGAGTACAGGAAGGCCTAGAGGAACGTTGCCCTTGGGGTTGCAATGGGTCAGACACAACTTTGCAACTAACAACAACAACAAAAGGTTTAATAAAAAAAAACCATGAGAATAATTATGGTGGGCGATATATACTAAGATTTCCATATGAGTCGGACCATTGGTTCCCAGATTCAACAAGGATATTTGTGGAATAATTCTGTTCACATCCAGGAGTTTGATCCTGACTGTCTCGAGGGTGACTTAGCATTCCATCCTTTCAAGGTGGGTAAAATGAGGAGCCGGATTGTTGGGGGCAGTATGCTGACATTTTAAACTGCTCAGAGAGTGGTTTATATACCATAGTGGTTATATAAGTCGAAGTGCTATTGCTATTATGCAAAAAACCCAGCTGAATTCAACATTACTTGTTCAAGACATGAACTGGAATAACCTATTAATATATTTAAATAATACACCCCATTCTTACAAACAGCAAACAGCTCAAGAGCTACATCATATGAATTGGAATTATTCAAAATCTTAGTGAATAATTTAACTTTCATATGTATGTATGTATGTATGCATGCATGTATGTATGTATGTATGTATGTATTAGGGAGGTTCAGATCATGGGTTTTACAGGAAAATTCACAAAGGTTGAATTTTTTTCAAACATCTCTATCTGAGCCTACATTAATTTAATATGTGTGAAGAAATGTTCATGGGAAGGACATTGCTAATAACACAACAGCATCACAGTTCCAGTCTTGTTAAACTCTGAATCCATTGAAAAAAAGAACATTACTGGCTGTTTTCATTAGTGGCCTGCAAATGGTCATAAATCAATATCCACTCAGTTTCTATATTGATATGAAGCAACACATAAAGACAAACTTAACAGTAGGCAACTGGATAAGAAGGTTCCTGTATTGAAGTCAAATCAAACCTGTGCCCAAAGTTCAAACAATAAGTGCTGACAGTTTTGCGTCTGACACTTCAAATTATTTGGTTCAATTTAAGATTGTGCAGGATGGAATATTCAATTCACACCAGGATTTACTGCTAGGCACAAGTGAACCTCTGGATATTTTCTTCTGCTGCTTGCTAGTTAATGCCAGAAGCAACTGTTCTTTGAACGTGTGGACAGATATATGCCAATTATGTATATAAGGCATTTGCATATATCATTGTATTTTTTTTTGAATGAATGTGAGTCATTCAATGCTGATTGTTCATCTCCTGGCATTGAACTGACCCTGTCATTGGCCATTAGTCCTAGACTTCATCCAGTGCAATGAGCCATTGCATATTAGTTGGCTCCTATTTACAATAGCATCTGATACAAAACATCAAATGTCAACTAGATCACAGTCGCTTTTCAGAAGAATGTTGTATACATTTTGTGAAGCGTGACTGGCTATTAAAGGCAACCATCCAGGTACCATTACCCCCCCCCCCCCCTTTAGCACAGAGCAAGCAAGCTTATTCTCATGCTTGACTGAATGAAATGAAAAACTCAAAGGTTTATAGGGCCTTACTGAAGTTTTCTAGAAAATCTTGCAAGGCTAGGTTGAACTCTGAATTCTGAAACACAGAGAATTTTGTTACAATATTCATGATTAGGAGAGACATAGGAACAAGGTCAGCCAATGAATAGGCATATCAATTAAGTCAATTAATGGTAGCTTAAACAGATCTGAGCCTGTGCAGAGAATTGAAACAGAAACTTAAGAAAACAGTCTGCTGCTCTGAGAAGTAAACTAGCAGTCTGTCTGGGCTTGTCTACTGATATGAAACAAACTGCTTGTGTTTTCCTGTAACTCTCCTGCTTTGTGTTTACTTGGAAGAACCACCTGTTGAAATTGTACAGTTATTCATCTGTTCTTATGTATATAAAGGAGTTAATGATCATGCTGCCTCAGTTATCTGAGTGTACTTCTGGATTTGAATTTATACAACAAACTCTGACAAATTTGAAATACAAATACAGAATACAGAGCCATAGGACTGAAAGTCATATGATGACTTTTCTCATTTGAAAGGAAGAAATGAGATGCAATAATTGAAATTATTCGTGAAGGGCATCTGTCAGAAGTCTAACAATGGCATGGCAAATCGGTAGGAATTAAAAGTTTCCTTCATGCCAAAATACCCCTTATATTCAACTCAGATTTAAAAATAGAAGTTTACAATTCTTTCCTACCGCTTGAACGATTTTCTATAGCAACAGATCAGCATAGGGTAAATTTAGAAGAGATGTATCTGTGGTCATACTTATGATTATACTGTTGATTGAGATTTTCCAAACAATTGTTATACTCCTCAAGCAGTTTCAATCTGAATTTTGAAATAGTTTTTAATTTTAAATTCCTAATCTTTTGTTTTACATAAATTTTAGATTTTTCACTGCCGCTGAATTTCATCAATCTTACCACTTTTCATTACCATTAATTAATAATAGCTTTTTAAATGAGCAATAAAATTGTATATATATATATATTATAATTAATAGGATATTCCTGTATATTTCTCTTTGTTTTTTCTATGGAGAGAATTGTTAATTTGTAATTTAAAATATGAGCTTAATGCAATGAATGTTTTGAAATGAAGCAAACAGTTAATTCCTACTGATTTGCCACCTTCATATCCTTCACCAATCCTTTCCGTTAATGCATCTCATATTTTTCCCTTCTGATGAAAAAAAAAAATCCAAATATTTTGCTTTTATTGCATGCTTTAAGAGAAAAACAATTTAATCTGGAACTGATGTTCCATTCTAATGAACTTTATATAGATAAAGTTTTAATAGGTCTTCTTTTTCTAGTCTCTAATGCTGCTTATATTATTTGTTATAAATAGTATTATTCAGTATGATGTGCAAAAACAGATTTAAACAAAAAGGCCATTTGTAATAGCTCCAATGGAAGAAAAGAATGACTTCTGAACATTTAATTATACAGTATATATGCTGATATGCTAAATAATGCCAATAACTAAACTACAAGGTTGTTTACTCAAATGAAACTCTTGCTGCTGATAAAAAATAAATCTAACTATGATATTTTTTCTAAAAATAAATAAATAAAAGTAATTAGGAATACAGTATGAATGAGTATGATAAAATAATGGGATTAATTTTCTATTTCTTTAAGTTGCTTTCACTATGGTCTCTTTATATGTGCATTTGGAAGCAACATTTCATCAAGTTCACATCTAACAGAAAACTATTTGGTGTGTGTGTGTGTGTGTATGTCTGGATTCTAGCTAGATCCAGCTAGAAAACCAAGGAGTCTACAAAATACCATGCAAAATCTGCCCAGCCATATACATAGGACAAACAAACAGGAGGATAAATGCACGCATCACAGAACACAAGAACGCAGTAAGAAAGAAAAAAAAAACTTCTTCCCTTTTCCAGCACCTTAAAGCTACAGGACATGAAATCAACTTTGAAGGAGCCAGGTTAATCTCCAAAACAGAACACCTCCACAAGAGAATAATCATGGAAGCCATCGAAATAGAGAAACACCCCCACAGCATGAACAAACGTGATGATACCTTCCGCCTACCAAACATCTGGAAACCAGCCCTAGCCAACAAATGAACACCACCCACCACCCAAGCCGTTAAAATACAAAACAACAATGCACACACAGCCTGCACCAATCAGCACCAATCTACCAATCATGATACAAACACACAACCAATCATTCCACGTACTGAAACAAAGCCAGCACCCCATCCCCTCCCACCAAGACTTACATAAAGACGGCAGCTCCGATCACATTTTAAGCCCACGCTTGAAGATGGCAGGTGAGATCCTGCCAAAACGTTGCAAAGACAATCTCAACCTTACACGGGAGAAGACCCGAATACAACAAAACCAGCATACCTGCACCCGTGAAAATCTACGAAAACATATATATATATAAAGAAAATATATATAGAAAACCCGAACAACCAAAGACATACATATATATATATATATATATATATATATATATATATGTATGTATGTATGTATGTCTGTCTGTCTGTCTGTCTGTCTGTCTGTCTGTCTGTCTGTCTGTCTGTCTGTCTTTGGTTGTTCGGGTTTTCTCCCGCGTAGAATTGGAAGTATCTTCACGACGTTTCAATGAAGTCTCATTCATCATCTTCAGGCTGGTGCTTCCGGCTTGGTGCTTCCAGGAGCAATGAGGAGCAATGATGAATGAGACTTCATCGAAACGTCGTGAAGATACTTCCAATTCTACGCGGGAGAAAACCCGAACAACCAAAGACATACATACAAACACCCGCGAAAACCTCAGAAAACATATATATATATATATATATATATATATATATATATATATATATATATATATATATATATATATATATATATATATATATATATATATATATATATATATATATATATATGAGATAGTCTACTTGATATTGTCATTATATGGCACATTCTCAGGGATAAATTATTCTGAGAGTGGTGAATTCTTAATATAAATCCAGATAAAGAAAGAGGAAACAATGTAATAATACTGAATTATTAATTCTGCTGGTTTTTTCCCCCTTTTTTCTTGTTACTAGCAAGAATGTGCAGGAGTGCATGGAAATGTAGCCTAGGGATGACTTTTCTGTGCTAAACAGATTTATCATTATCATTTGACTCAAACCTGAAGGAATTGGATTCAGACTAAGTTACACTCATATGAGACATTAAATGTGTCTTTGAATTTCCGATGAACTTTTAAAAATGGAAATAATAGCTGCCAGAAACAATTATCAAAATCCCAGCAGTTATTCCCTTATTAGACCTGTTAACTGGGGGAGGGGAACCAAAAATCCTCATCTCTTCTACAGGACATTTTCCTCCTTTTTTAAAAGGCAGGAGCTGGCAAACAGATGATACTGTTTAGAATATGCAAATATTCTTTCTCTTCAATGCCAGCTGCAGGTGTGATAATTGTCTCTCCTTTCTCAGCTCTTCATGGTTGTATAAAAATGCTACATTATAAGTATAAGGTCAAATTCAGTCCCATGGCTAGTATGGCCACAACTGCTACCTCTTTCTGATTCTACTATTAAGTTCATTGGCTGATGACCCCGTGCCTCTATTTTTCCAAGTCTACTTAGAATGGCACAGTGGTTAGAATGCAGGCTACTTCTGCTGACTGCCAGCTGCCTGCAATTTGGCACTTTGAATCTCACCGGGCTCAAGGTTGACTGAGCCTTTCATCCTTCCAAGGTCAGTAAAATGAGGACCCAGATTTGGGGGGCAAGAGGCTGACTCTGTAAATTGCTTAGAGAGGGCTGTAAAACCCCGTGAAGCAGTATATAAGTCTAAGTGCCATTGCTATTGTTTATACTGCCAGTTAGTTCTGTGGCTACAGTGGCTGTGTGTTGATTCTTATCTGGATAGCAATAAAATAGCATTTAGGCTTATATATTGCCCTATAGTGCTTTACAGCACTTTCTGGTGCTTTACAGCAGTGGTGCAATTCAGCCAGTTCTATCTGGTTTGGGCAAACTATTAGCCATAGCGGTGGGAGGCTCTGCCCACCCAACTGGACATCATCATGTCCCATTTTTATTTATTTATTTATTTATTTATTTATTTATTTATTTATTTATTTATTTATTTATTTATTTATTTATTTATTTATTTATTTATTTATTTATTTATTTATTTATTTATTTATTTATTTATTTATTTATTTATTTATTTATTTATTTATTTATTTATTTATTTATTTATTTATTTATTTATTTATTTATTTATTTATTTATTTATTTATTTATTTATTTATTTATTTATTTATTTATTTATTTATTTATTTATTTATTTATTTATTTATTTATTTATTTATTTATTTATTTATTTATTTATTTATTTGAACTTGTTAGTCGCCCCCTCTCCCCACAGGGACTCGGGGCGACGTACAAAAGCAACAAGCAAGACAGTATCATATAGAGGAGGTAAAAATAAATAAATAAATTACAGTGCTTAGAAAAAGTTAAAACCCCAGTAACAGTAAAAATTTTAAAACTAAAATTAACAGTTAAAAAATGACCAAGGGGTGGAGAAGCTGTAGAGTTATGCCAGGCTGGCTAGTCGAAACAGGTGGGTCTTCAATTTCATATGGAAGGAGCGGAGGTCAGTTGTTGTCCTAATGTCTGGGGGGAGGTCATTCCAAAGGGTAGGGCCCACCACAGAAAAGGCCCTACTCCTGGGCACCGCCCTCTGACACTCTCTGGAGGACGGCACCCGGAGGAGTCCCTCTCTGTGTGAGCGAATGGGTCGCAGGAATGTATGGGGCAGGACACGATCCCGCAGGTAACTAGGCCCTGTGCCATGGAGCGCTTTGAAGATGGCAACTAACACCTTGAAGCGCACCCGGTAGGCCACAGGAAGCCAGTGCAGCTCGGGCAGGAGAGGTGTTATATGGGAGAACCTCGATCTCCCCATAATTACCCGCGCGGCTGCATTCTGGACCAACTGCAGTCTCCGGGTGCACCTCAAGGGGAGCCCCATGTAGAGAGCATTACAGTAGTCCAGGCGAGACGTCACCAGCGCGTGAGTGACTATGCGCAAGGCCTCCCGGTCCAAAAGGGGTCGCAGTTGGCGCACCAGGCCACGGCTGCCACATGATCTTCCATAGCCAGCCGGGCATCAAGGAGGACGCCCAAATTGCACGCCCGTTCCACCGGGGATAATTGCTCATCCCCGATGGCCAGCGATGGAATGTGCTGGTTGAACCGGGAAGCCGGGAGCCACAGCCACTCTGTCTTGGAGGGGTTGAGCTTGAGCCTGTTGTCACCCATCCAGACCCGTACGGCTTCCAGACACTGGGACATCACTTCGACGGCCTCGTTGGGGTGGTTTGATGCTCTGCGCACTCACATTCACAAACTGGTAGTGAAAGTAAGTTGATTTCACCCCTGGTTTACAATGTTTTGCATATTTCCCCAACAATCTGGGCCCACATTTTACCAACCTTGTCTTACCAACCTTAGACTTACTTCCTGCTTGGGAGTTTGTTTTTGGTGACTAGTGGACCCAGCTGTTGGGAGTGAGTTACATTGACTGTGAGTAGTTGTTTTGTGGAGAAAAGTGGAGGGGAGTTTTACCAACATCCCCAGAAGGCTGTCTGTCATGTTTTAGTGGTACAATAAAATACTTTATTAGATCATGAATCTGCTAGGTGATCTGGGTCAGAACAAAATATATCCTTCTCAGCTGGTGTTAGAAGTTTGACTTCAGAGGAATTCTGCTGGAAATACATTTGAGAATATGTAAAAAAAAAATTACTGGGGTTATTAAGCAACAGAAAGTCCCATTAACCATATTAATGATGAAGTATTAATACTATATTATTAATAAATAAATACATCTCCTGGTTGGAAATTTGAATCCATTGTCAGATCCATAATTTCACATAAAACAAATTCCTGCCTTGTGATCAGATAGAATATCATGGGGAGAATATCCTAGGGGAGACATGATAGCAGTGTTCTGATATCTCAGGGGTTGCCACAGAGAAGAGGGAGTGAAGCTATTCTCCAAAGTACCTGAGGGTAGGACAAGAGGTAATGGGTGGAAACTAATCAAGGAGAGAAGCAACTTAGAACTAAGGAGAAATTTTCTGACAGTTAGAACAATTAATCAGTGGAACAACTTGCCTCCAGAAGTTGTGAATGCTCCAATAGTGGACGTTTTTTAAGAAGATGTTGGATAACCATTTGTCCGTAGTGGTCTAGGGTTTCCTGCCTAAGCAGGGGGTTGGACTAGAAGACCTCCAAGGTCCCTTCCAACTCTGTTATTCTAATTTATCCTGTTCCAAAGAAAAGTAGAGCTTTTCTTTCAAAAAGTTACTGATATCATGCCATGCATATTCTTAGGCTATAAAAGTCTGTTTCCATTTAGGAATAATGTTTTCAGAAGGAAATTTTTATTATCCTTTCAATAAACCCTATCAAAATATTCAGGAACGAAGAGTCATAAAATATTTGCAGCATACAAATAGTGCAAACAATGCAAACATTAACATCATTTTTTCATGTTTTTTTAAAAATCTAGGCTATACAAATTAAAAAGGTCTTAATTGAGATCAAGGCATCTCAACCAGAACAGCATACAAATCTTGCAAAATGAGAAAAAGCACTTTCTTTGGAGAGAAAAACATTATCACCTGCATAAAAAAAGCCACTTTCTGCAGGTTCCACTCTTCAGAAAAAATATAATTGACATTAGTGAGGCTAATACATTGTTAATAATAATGATACAATGAGCCATACTTTGAAAGTCTTATTAGCTTTCTTAAGCATCTTGGGATTTCTTCATTCATTGTCTTCGATTTTTTTAAAAAAAAAGCTCTACATCAATTCTGGATTTTGGCTGAAGCAAAATTTCAATACATGCAACCCTTTACCAACTATACGATTTAAGTGAGCTTGAAGGTCAACCAAAGCAAGGCACAGAAACAAATGGTGAATGATTGCCATGTTTGGTATACTTCATCTTCCATGCTTCCTTGGAAAAGAGTCAGGTGCCCCTGCATTCTGGACCATTTGCAGCTTCTGCATGGTCATCTAAGGCAATCACATATAGAAAGTATTGCACTAAGCCAATTAGTAAGCGACTAAAACATAATTAGGTATGTGCAAGGCCTCCTAATCCAGAATTGGGCACAACTGACCACAAGATAGAGATGGCCAACCATTCCCTCCAGTGGTGGGATTTAAATTTTTACTACTAGTTATGTGGGTGTGGCTTGTGGGGTGTGGCTTGTGGGGTGTGGCTTGCTGGGTGTGGCTTGTTGGGTGTGGCTTGTTGGGGGGTGTCATGTGACTGAGTGACATGGCGAACTTCACGTGAGTGATGTTGAGTTGGCCATGCCCACTTAGTTATATGACCCCGACTAAGCCACGCCCACAGAACCAGCAGAA
The DNA here is from genome assembly GCF_964273705.1 of Natrix helvetica. Classification (NCBI taxonomy): domain Eukaryota; kingdom Metazoa; phylum Chordata; class Lepidosauria; order Squamata; family Natricidae; genus Natrix; species Natrix helvetica. The sequence goes on along the minus strand of NC_138549.1, from coordinate 21,072,624 downwards.
AAGGCAGCTCCTGTGCCCTGTCCCTTTATGGTCCCCCCTCCCCCCACATACCTTAAAGGGACACCATAGTCCGGTTGCCTTCCAAGCAACTCCAAACAATTCTGCTGCAATGCCATTCCTCTGGCGCAGGAGGCAGGTGGGGCAAGTAGCGAGCGGGTGGGCAGGGCCAGGGCCAGCCATATGTGGTATTTGTCGGTTCAGCGAACCAGTTAAAATTTCTGCTACCGGTTTGCCAGAACCGTTCCAAATCGGCTGAATACGACCTCTGATTCCCTCCCTCCTCCCCTAGCCAATGGTTGCCATCTGCAGGAACTACATATCCAGGAGGACCTTCAAAGTAGACAACACTTATGTCTGGGAAGTGCTACCCCATTCAGACTCAAAGATGCTCGCTCTCTCCTGATCCAGTGGGGCCAAAATCTACAATCACTTGATCTTTCGAGGGTTGAATCACAGCCAGCTTCTGATAAGAGGCTCTGATAGACTCCAGTTATTGAGCAAACCAACCAAAAACCTCACCCTAACTCTACACCTAGCAAGAGTGCAACTTGAGAAATTTCAAGCCTGTATCAAGGGTGATTGCCAATGTTAGATAACATTAAAAATCTGAAATTCATGGAGCTTATGGATTTTCCATGGTCAGTTAGAAATAAAGTCATACCTTGCTCAATAAATAGTCTTTTTAACTAATTTGACTGATCACTAATTTCCTTCTCTAGTAATCTGATTTTTTTTTCTGAATTATTTCTTGACCAGACTGGATACTGCTTGTTTATCAGAAGACACCTAGAGGAAATTTCTCCAACCTAGTAGTTATGTCAAACTGGGGCTACATTCCCAGAATTCTCAGCGAAACTAAGCAAAAGTTAGGAGTTCTAGGTATTATAAATCAATAGTCTGGAGCAGGGGTTCACACACCTTTCAGACCTCAGGGACCACCAAATTCATAATTTTAAATCCTGCAGACCATTAATATGATTTTTTTTTAAAAAAAAGATAAACAGTATAAAAATACATTTATTTTTCTGCAAACCAACACAAGTTTCTTATGGACCGCCAGTGGTCCGTGGACCACTAATTGATGACCGCTGGTTTGGAGGATATGAGAAGACTGGGAGAGAAAACCTTGAAGTCTAGGCTGACCTTTTATTCAAAGAAACTCAAAAAGATTTTTAGCTAAAACATTTTTCCTTTTCTCATTGTTCACATTTCTTTCTTCCCATTTATGAGATGGTGTCTAAAAGAAGGTAGTGTAGAATAAATCGAAATCGTCAAGCTTCGGCTTCTGACTTCAAAGCAATATCTTCAGGCTGAACTTATCTTTCTTCCTTCCCCAGAGGGAAGCTTGCCTTGGGCTGCATTTAGTTAAATTCATCTGTGCCTGGATTTTTGATTACTAAGAACATGTCTTTCACGGAATGCTACCAAACCTTATAATAACGTACTTAATCAAGTTTTAAAGCTTATTGGGCAATGTGTTTCTGTTTGATCTGCTCAAACATGGCTGGGGAGGTAAACAAAGGATTTTAGGTATTAGTGTGGAGGAGGAATTATTTATATGTGTAGAATCCTCCTCTCTACAGGAATTACCAGACTGAACACAAAGATTCCAGTATCTGTTCCTCAATCCTCAAGAGAAGGATAGGCAGTAGAAATTGAAAGTCCAGTCCTCCCACCAAATTGGTGTGGTGAGTATCAAAAAGGATTAATCATGGGAATACCAGTAATAATAGGGGTAACAAAGTAATGCTAAATTTTTTTTAACTCTGGCAGTCATCCAGTTTTTGGCATCCAAGATACATCATACCTATTAAGAATACAATGAATGTAAAGTCTCAGGCTGTTATGGTATGTGGGGAAGACTTTGGGAAAGTTGCCAAGAGGTACTGCCAAGGGAACAATGAGAGAATATATATGGATGGACCTGACGTGGCTGGTAACAGCCTTATGGAGAGCAGCCAAGGGAGTTGAAATAGTAGGTTTTGTTAGGGACAGAGCACCCTTGGCTTTTAAAAAGCCGTACGTTAATTTGGCTTTCTGAGTCCAAACTTCTTGATGAGGGCAGACAGGCTGCTTCAACACCCATGTCCTAGTTGGATATGGGCCAAGATGGGCTTTCCCAGCTGGGAAGAGGATGCTCACATTTCTCGGTTCCTTATGGCTGAATGTGGGTCTATCTAGAACCCCTTTCTTATCACTCAAAGAACTTGCTGGCTGGCTCAATATGGCCGAAGCCTAAAAGTATTTCAGCAATTTCAAAACTGGTGAAGTGCCAAGTGATGGGAAGATGATAGGTGCTTCTTTGGGCTCAGAAAGAGAGAAAGTAAAATCCAGGTAGACAAGACTAGTCATCAGTGGTGGGTTTCAATTTTTTTAGAACCTCTTCTGTAGGTGTGCCCTGCTTTGTGGGAGTGGCTTGCCGGCCCTGTGACTGGGTGGGCATGGCCAACTTGTAAAATGTGGTGAAACTCACTTAACAATGCTCTTGCTTAGCAATCAAAATGTTGGCTCAGGAACTCTGGCATTTGAAGCACGCAAGTCTTAAAGCTGTCAAGTTACAAGACCCTTGCACCCCTAACCCTTTAGAAAAAAAAACCCAGGGGTGTTCAAACTTGACAGCTTTAAGACTTGTGGACTTCAATTCACAGAATTCCTCCTCTTGCTCTTCATCTTGATGATGTGCGGACAGGTGGGGGGAGGGAGCTGGAACCAGTTCTAAACGGCACTGTAGATTTGTGGAACCTCTTCTATAGAAGAGGTTAGAACTGGCAGGAACCCACCCCGGCTAGTCATGTTGGGCAACAATCTGGAAAAAAAATTTCTAATTAGATTAGCTTGAGAACAAAGTGGAACTTACCAAATGTCAGCAGGGATTGATCATGACTGATGTTGTCAGGTAGGCCTGACCTCACGTTTTGCCAGAGACATTCCTAATAGATTGTGGGAATGCTGTAGATATAACTTGATCCTCAGCAAACCCATCATATATCACTTACAAAGGTGTGCACTGAAAAGTATGAGAAATTAAGTGGGAGTTGATGTCCATCAGTGATGAGTTGCAGGCAGTACGCCCAGGTACAGGAGTACTGGTGCCTGCCAGGAGCATTGGGTACTGTTCCAGTACGGTGCTCTGGAGGGCCCACCCACCCACCTGAGCTCCTTACCTGTATTTGAGCTCTTTGGTGCTTTCGTGCATGCACACGGAGCCTACGGCTCCTGCGCGACACTCCGCAGAGCAGCTGGAGCATCACAGAGGAAAGGATCCCGGTACAGGATCAGGACCCAGTGGTGGGTTCCGGATCCCATACCAGTTGCAATGGGATCCGGAACCCACCACTGATGTCCATGCATCTTAAAGTGGCCAGGTTTGAAAACATTGGTGTAGTGATTAATATATTGTACATAGTACCACATATAGCATATAGATGAAGATTCTTCCTATCTGTATCTACAGAGATAGGAAGAATAAAGTGGCCCTGAAAAATCCCACTATTATCTTAGATTCTTCCTCTATTCTCTTCTCATTAGAACAGGGAATCCTTGTATAGGATTAATTTTCCTCTGAGGTAAAAAAAAAAAAGGCATCATCACAGAAAAATGGCCAAACAGATGTTTTCTAATTCACGTAACATTGCAGCTAAGAGTTTCAGAGAAATCCTACATGTTCTTTTCCCAAAACCGGCTGTTCCCACCTGAGTGAAGGGATGGATAGTTCAATAAGATGATTAATTACATGAGCAACTCTGCATTTACAAAAAAAGATAAAAAGGAAAGATCGACAATATTCATTAAAAAAAAAAGATTAGGAATTAAGTTTGCCTCCAATTTTAATTAAAAAAAATAGAATAGAAAAAAAATCCCAGACATAAAAAGTACAGGAGATGCTTTCTTTGTGTGAATAGATTTACAATCTGCTCTGGGACCAATTACTTCCAGCTTGGCAACTAGATTCCTCAGATAATGCATGTAAATTTGGATCATGATTTTGAATTTTCAGCAGTTTTGCCTTGTGGTATTATCTGCATTAATGTAGCACAATATTTGTGATATTTATAGTGGTTTATCCTCTGAAACGATCCATTAGGGAAACACACAATGCTGTTATAAACAATGTAAAATCACGACTAAAAGAAACACTGAAAAAAAGATATTCAAAACCTTCAGTAAAGCCGTAACTTTCTGTAAGCAATTAAGAGGAGAGTTTATAACAGGTAAAAGTACTATAAATTTGCATACCTACACTCTAAGCAATATTTTCACTCTGATGATATAGGCACATATATATTGAACCTGTGAGGAAAAGTACCTCCCTGTATAAGTAATAATGCCACTGAGTTAGAATAATTAACCAGTGGAATTGCTTGCCTTCAGAAATTGTGGGTACTCCAACCTGGAGATTTTTAAGAAGAGATTGGACAACCATTTGTCTGGAATGGTATATGGTCTCCTGCTTGGGCAGGGGGTTGGACTAGCAGCCCCCAAACTAGGAGTAAAATGCTACTGGTTCAGGCCGGTTTGCCTGAACCGGTAGTAAAAAATGCTTAAAAAAGTAAAAAAAAATTCCAACAATCAGCTGTGCCATGCAATCATGGGAACTTTTGTAAAACTTTTTTTTAGCATTTTTTACTACCAATCAGCAGTGCAACAATCAGCTGTGCCTGATTGTCTGTGAGGTTCCTGCTTGTTGCAGGGGCCGTTTTGTGTGGCCCAGCTGCTTTTACATTGTGTGTGAGTCAGTTGTGCAGCCACACCCACCCGATCACATGCCCAACAAGCCATGCCCAACAAGCCACACCCACAAAACTGGTAGAGAACATTTTTGAATTTAACCACTGACCCAAACCTTTGGGCACCAGGGACCACTTCAACAGAGAGAGGTTATTCCATGGACTGGAGGGGACATGGTTTCATGTACTGGCTGCCTCCCATATACAGGATGGATGGAGCTCTATGAATGGGGCTTCACTTGTTTCTGCAAATGGTGCAATTTAGCCAGTTCTATCTGGTTCGGGCGAACAATTAACTGATTAGAAGAGATTCCACCGGTGGACCCAGAAGTAAAGTTCCGGAATGCCTGCCCCGGCCCTGTCGCTCGCTCGCCCCGCCTGTTCCATTGTAGCTTGCTTGCTCCCATGCCCGTCTGCACTAAATTAGCCCAGCCCGCCTCTCACTGATTGGCCAGAGTCCAGCCAATCAGTGAGTGGGCTGGAATCAACCCGCCCGCCTCTAACACCTGTTTAAAAGCGTGGTGCCAATGGCCAACATCCCAAGCAGCTGTCACATCATGCTTGCTGATCGGCTCCTCCCTTCACTTTGCTTCGCCTTCCAGCAGCTTGCTGCTTCTCTCAGGTAAGCAACTAAGCGCGAGGAGGCACATATGCCAGCTTCAGGTGTTCCCTCGTGAAAGCCACGAGCTGGCATATGCCACGTGGCTGAAAAGGGCACGGCGGCGGTGGGAAGCTAGTGTATACCAGCCCACGGCTGAAGGGGGGTGGGTGGGGTCGGCAGCAGTGGTGGCGGGAGGCTAGCGTATGGCAGCTCACGGCTTTCACGAGGGAAGGCCTGAAGGCCATGAAAGCCATGAGCTGGCGTATGCCACGTGGCCAAAAGGGGGTTTCCTGCTACCCCGCCCCCCAGTCCCCAGCCTCGCCTGGCTGGCTAAGCCTGCCAGGTGGCGGGCCTAGCTCACCCGGTTGTCCCTTGTCCCTACAGTCCAGCTTACCTGCTGCCTCATTGCCTGCCTGCTCCCTCCTGCATCCATTGCATCGGAGAGCTGCTGATTCTGCCTGCTGGTAAGTGACCTGGGTTTTTTTTTCTTTTACGCTTTTAATGTTTTTTTAAAAGAATATTTTATTTATTGTGTATAGAATTTTTAAAAATTGTTTTATTTAAAAGTATTGAGTATAGAATTTTTTTAATGGTTTATTTAAATTTATTGTTGATATAATCTTTTTTTCAAAATTGTCTTAGACTATTTCAAAAAAGATTCTATCAACAATAAATTAAAATAAACCATTTAAAAAAAATCTATACTCAATACTTTTAAATGTATTGTGTATATAATTTTTTTAAAAATCGTTTTATTTAAAAGTATTGAGTATAGATTTTTTTTAAATGGTTTATTCTAATTTATTGTGTGTGGAATACTTTTAACTGGTTTTATTTTAAATCATTGTCTGTGGAATACTTTAAAAATGTTTTATTTTAAATTATTGTTGGTAAAACCTTTTTTAAAATTGTCTTAGACTATTTTAAAAAATATTCTATCAGCCAAAATTAAAATAAACCATTTAAATATTTTATACTCAATACTTTTAAATAAAATGATTTAAAAATATTCTATCCATAATACATTTAAATGTATTGTGTGTAGAATATGTTTTAATGGTTTTATTTAATTTATTTTGTGTAGAATACTTTTGAATGGTTTTTAATGATTTTTTAAATTATTTATAGAATATTTTTTTAAAAAATATTTTTAGGGAATTTTTATTTATTTATTGTTTATAGAATATGTATATTACAAGATATGTTATTCCTTTTTGCAAATGTTTTATTTGTGATGCAATATGTTGCTTTTAAGTGTGCAGGTTGGTGCATGGTTTATGTATCTCAAAGTGGCTGCATTTCTATGGGCAGGCCAGGTTGGGGCAAGGCAGCTTTGCCAGATTTTGTGTGTTTCTGTGTGATACCTGGTTGTTTAGGTAACTGTGAGGTGGTTTCTGGTTCTGTGAACTTCCTGGCACTGCCCTTTATAATTTCCCACAATGCCTTGATGGTTTTTATTCCAGTGGTTTTGTCTTTCCTGTCCTTAGGGTTAGGGAAAAAACCTGGTTTCGTCTGCAGTCTTTTGGTGGGAAATTGTTATTTTTTGGTCTTTTCGTGGCACTGTCATAGTTTGTATGAGTGGGTGTGTAATGTCGGGCAGTTATCTATACATTAATAATGATTAAGTACTAATAATATTTCCTTATACATTTTAGTGTCTTTTCCTTATATAATTGGTGTTTTCTTTTATACTTTTAGATTTCTAATTTCTGTTTCTGTTAGTTAGCTATTGATAAAACAAATCTCACATGAAAAAGTATTGGAAGCCTCCTTGATTTTAATTGTCAATTTATTCATTCCTGCACATTCTAATATTTATTCATTTTCATATCTTTGTTTTTCCACTGTTGTGCAAACACAATTCCAGCAGCTGTTAACATGTGTAAAATTAAATATGTATTGTATTCCCTTTGAAATGCCCAACCAAATATTACTGGTTTTAAATTCATATCTTGCTTTACCATTGCTTCTAACCATGACACCACTAACTCTTGAATAGCTACCTGGTCTGTCCTAAGTACTGAACCTAATTCATATATTCCTGTTTTTTGAACTGAGGAATCAATTTCAGAAAAAGAAATCTGTATTGCTCTGTGAATCTACCTATGACATTCATTCTTGGTCTAACTTCTTAGATGAAAAACTATATCTTTCCTGTTTGTTGGGGGACATCCTTCCTGAAAAGACTGTACATTGGGTGAAAACAGAGGTCCCTTCTGTTACCTGTAGTGTAGTCCTCAGCTTACAACCACAATCAGTCCAATATTGTTTTATTTCTTCTGAAGTTAGTATTATTTAACAGGATGAAGAGGCAACAGAGTATGGCCGCTAGGACAGTCATCTTTCCTATTAAGTAGCTGTTTTATTACTTTGTATGCTGGTTTCATCCTTAATATAGTAGTGCAAGCAATTAAAGTCTTCCTTTCTGTATCTCTTTGTGCAGGCCATTCATTGGAGCAAGGTAGTCAGTGGGTGACTTCAACACACAAAAGGACAGTAATCTTCCTTTTCTATTATTTGTGTGCTGGTTTCATCCTAATGCAGTGCATGCAATGAAAGTTCATTTCTGTGTCTCTTCTTTGTGCAGGCCATTCATTGGAATCAGTGATATTGAAGACTGGCAAGGACAGTCATCTTCCTTCTGTAAGTAGCTTTTATTGTTTTGTGTACTTATTTTAATCTTATTTAAGTAGTAAGTACACAAAATAATAAATTTCCTTTTTTGTATCTTCTTGTAGATCATCCATTGGGGCAAAGAATTCAGTGACATCGTCTTGACCACTCCCTGGTCACATGACTGTCAAGCCACTCTCATCCCATGGCTGGCAAGCCACTCCCACCCAGTCACATGGCAGGCAAATCACTCCCACCCAGTTACATGGCAGGCAAGCCACTCCCACAAAGCAGGCCACACCTGCAGAAGAGGTTCCAAAATTTTTTGAAACCCACCACTGACCAAGGGTTGGGCATCCCGGACTAGAAGACCTCCAAGGTCCCTTCCAACTCTGTTATTCTGTATTCTGTCTCCAGGAATACTGCATGATGGAGATCATCTATAAAAGCTGGAACTTTGTCACATCTCGTGTTCAATCTATGCATGCATATATCGCCTGAGAAGATGATAACTTTTTCTCTTCTGTGTAATTTTGACCAAAAAGAAAACTGGTTATTTAAAAAGCATCTGTTAAATGCATGCTATGCTAAACTAGAGTCAACTGTTGCAAAAACTCCCAAAGTCTACCAGAACATAGAAGTAGCCCAAACACTTAGCTGGAAATGCAGGCATAACAGGTTTGGTTTAATAGTTTTAATATGCATATTTTTATCTTTTTTCATTATCAAAAGAATCTACCAAATATGCCCCTTAAAAAATAACTGCTAACTTCCTTGGAAGGTTGTAAGGGGTACAAAACTGGACTAGCCCTCCCTTGGCCCTCCTTTTATGGCTGTCAGACATAATTCTTTACTGAGTTGTTCTATTACTATTAGTTTTCTCATCTTTCCTATCACCCATCTCCTCCCACTTATGACTGCAGGACAGTAATTTTGTTGCTTGCATCCTTATTATTTCTATTTATATTGATTGTTTCATGATTGCATATTTGTACCCTGTTACTATCATTAAGTGCGGTACCTTATGATTCTTGACAAATGTATCTTGTCTTTTTATGTACACTGAGAGCATATGCACCAAATACAAATTCCTTGTGTGTCCAATCTCACTTGGCCAATAAAGAATTCTATTCTATTCTATTCTGTTCTATTCTGTTCTGTTTTATTCTATTCTATTCTATTCTGGAGTACTCAATGCTGGCGGTTCAAATTCCTACTATAGAGGTAAGAAATTTCCACTGCTCACATAACACTCAGAATCTATTTACTTGGCTACTTTAACCTGCCAATCCAAACAACTCCAGTAGTTGATATCTGACATTCAGCTTTTTCCTAAAAGAGAAGGAATCTTGGTAATGCCCTTATTGAATTATCTACAGAGTTATAATCTCCAATGTATGATAATAGCTTAATTGTCATGCTGCTTGAGCTTTGGAAAATGGCACCCTGGTAGCTACAATTACACAAAGACAATGATTAGCTGCTGAGACGTCTTTTTCAAGAATTGTAATAAGATAAACATTTTGGATGAACTGTGAGAGCGAGAGAGGGAAAAATGTTTTCTGGGGCTTTTTTCTTAAAAAAAAAAAAAGGTCTGATATTCTAATATTTGGGTTTTTTTTTTTACTAGCAATGAATATGAAGAGCTTTTTGTATTTCCAAACTAAACAGGAACAACCATTAGCTGTTTAAGTTTTCTATATTAAACAACTTGATAAATAGTTCCAGCAGGATATAAATGTAAAGCCTTTAAGGACTTTAAGGTTCTGTGGGTGTGGCTGTGTGGGCACGGCTTTGTGGGCGTGGCAGGATATTGCAATATCCCCGTTCCCTCCCCATCCCCCTAACCTGCTTTCCAGGCAACAAAAGAAGACCAGCTGGGAGGCTGGGAGGCAGCGGGGGCAGAGCCAGCCTATTTGCTGGTTCTCCAAACTACTCAAAATTTGCGCTACCAGTTCCCTAGAACCTGTCAGAACTGGCTGAATACATGTCTGATTGGGAAGAAGTGTGCTCCTCAGCACTTTTTTCCTGGGCTAGTCACAGCATTATGATTAAAGCCCTGTCGCTTTCTAAATGAATATGATCCTGATCCATAGATGGAAAGTAAGATGCTTAGATTGTTATGTTGTGTTCACCACCTTGGCTATTTTGATCCTGCCATGAATGCTACTTAACGCCCATCTGACCAGAGAAGAAGAACTGACACCTTAACTGGAATATATTATTATTGTTGAAGTTAAAGTGGTATCCTTATTAATAGCTAGTTTGCAGAATCAAGCCCTGTCATGACAACCATTGAATAAAGGTTTCTCCAATTTGCCTCCAAAATACCAAATGTCCTGAGTTGGGTAATTGTTATCTCTGAAGTCAACTCTATGACCTTTTAAGCAAAGTATATTGTGAAGAAATATCAGCTTGTGGCTCAATAGATCTCAGAGATAGAAAATTAAGATTTTTTTTTAAAAAAATAGCACACTATTTTAAAAAGTAAGAATCAACCCTCCATCATACTCTCTGCCCAGATCTAGTCATGTGTATCACTTTCTCATCTGTGATTTCTTTTCTTCCATTTAAAACAGATATTCCATTGAGCACTGCCAACCAGCATAGTGAAAACCATCATAGGCTTTTAATGGCCAAGTACATGCATGACACAATAAAAAAACCTATTATCTAGTAGTAAGCTCAAAGAGAGGGCAATTCATGGATATTAGAATAGAATAGAATAGAATAGAATAGAATAGAATAGAATAGAATAGAATAGAATAGAATAGAAGTCTTTATTGGCCAAGTGTGATTGGACATACAAGGAATTTGTCTTCGGTGCATATGCTCTCAGTGTACATAAAAAGACAAGATACATTCGTCAAAAATCATAAGGTGCAGCACTTAATGATAGTCATAGGGTACAAATAAGCAATCAGGAAACAATCAATATCAATATAAACCGTAAGGATACAAGCAACAAAGTTACAGTCCTGCAGTCATACGTGGGAGGAGATGGGTGATAGGAATGACGACAAGACTAATTGTAATAGTAATGCAGCCTTAGTGAATAGTTTAACAGTGTTGAGGGAATTATTTGTTTAGCAGAGTGATGGCGTTCGGCAAAAAAACCCTGTTCTTTTGTCTAGTTAAGGTTTGCAGTGCTCTATAGCATCGAACCAGTAAGATTTCAAAATTTTCTCTTGTCCCACCATCCTACTGAAAATTGCCTTGCCCCTGCCCACTGCAGCTAAATAGGAGTGAATATAAAGCCTTTAGCCTCTCTCTCTCTCCCTCCCTCCCTCCCTCCCTCTCTTCCTCTCTCTCTCTGTCCTTCTCCCTCCCTTCCTCTCCCTCCATCTCTCTCTCTCTCTCTCTCTCCCTCCCTCTCTCTCTCTCTCTCTCTCTCTCCTTCCTCCCTCCCTCTCCCTCACCCCCTCCCTGAGTATGCTTCAAGTGACATATTGGATTGGATTTGGATTTATTAGATTTATATGCTGCCCTGGAACAAAGAGATCTTACAGGGAAGAAATTTCCTATGCAGGATTGTGTAAAACAAAGCCCACAATAGCTGATTGTTTTATGGGAAATACTTGGTATTTGGGGAATAAAACCATTTTTGCATAATTTAAAAACACCCTTTTCAGTTTCTTCTTCAGAGTATCTGGTTTAAATGCCATTAATATGTGTTCAGTACAGCAAATTATTCTTGAAGTCTTAGTAAATATAGTTCTATAAGATGCAGTTATGGGGTAAGTTTGAATCTGAAACCCAATTTACCCATCAAACTCATTTAGCTATCCTTAAGTAATTATAAGCAAGTTATTTCAAAAGTAGTTGCAAGGATAAAATGGAGACAGGCACACTCATAAGCTACCTTAGCTTCTTTGTAGAAGAACTGGCTGATAACCTGGCATTGTCCAGATATTTATTTATCCTAATCCTGTATTAGACAGGAAAAGCCCTGATTTCGGTGACAATTAAATTAGTTACAAATGTTTTCCGTGCCCCCAAAAGGGTCAAGAAAAGTGATACCACCTTAATATCTAATATTGTATTCCCCCTTACCAGAGGGAGCCCCCTTATGGAGCATTGTGAAGCTGTTACCGTGGTGACTCCACTGCGCTGCACAGTAGAAATCATTTTACGGCAGTATGGTAGAAGCCATTTTAAGCACAACATGCTGCATCTTAGCAGAACACCCCCCCAAGGGATGTTAGGGGTGTCTTACCCCCACAGTATTTGTTTCCAGATGGTAAGTTATCTGTGTACCATATTTGGTTGAAATTGCTTGAGGCATTCCAGAGCGCGAGCATGCACACGCACGCATGCACGCACGCACACACACACACAAACACACACACACACACACACACAGATAGATGCTTTTATATGTGTGTGTGAGAGAGAGAGGGAGTGATAGTATATAAAATGAATCTAGGGTTACGTCTCATCCATCAGACTTTTCATAGCTCCCACTGTTATCACAGATTGGATGAGCTCTACCATCTGTGATAAAAAGGCAAAATAATGGAAACAAATTTAAACATCACCTGCAGATCTGGTATTCGGGAAAGGGACACACTCACACATAAAGCGTATACTGTATGTCTGCATTAATCAATATTAATAAATTCATATTGGAAGAGTGCAATTTGTTTGTGCATAATACAATGCAAACACATTCCATGTTCAAAAATAGGCAATGAGATTAAAAGGGTGTTGAAAACTGCCATTACAATCAAATAGCTTTGATGATTTAATGACTTATAATAGCTTGCTGAAAAACTTGACTTGTAATTTAATCAGGGGGAAAAAAATGTTGACAGCAGTGTGTGGGAAATAGATTAACCAGTGCTATAGAAAAACATGTGATACTATAGGAAAGGCTTATAAGTATAATCTTTATTGTCACTGTACTTAAATACAACGAAATTGATTTATGATGCGAATTTAAGCTCAAATGTATTTCTGTCCTATTAGAAAGCACTGAATTCAGAAAGAATGATATAATTGAACATTAGCTTTTTTAAATCTTTAATTCTCAGGGCTAGTAGACATGTAAGATGCCACCTGCTTTCAAAGCAAATTCGTTCAGCGGAATTTCAAGCAAATTGGTCAAATGATGTGGAGAGGGGTATAAGTTGTCATAAAGGTAAAGATTTCCCTTTGTTGTGGCCTGCCAGTGGCCAGTAGAGCTGGCTGCTGAGTCGGACAGTGAGGAGTTTGGGGAGGACTGCCTGGAGGCTGGGGAAGTTTTGGGCCAGGGCTCTGCGTCAGAGGCAGAGATGGAGTTGAGGCCATCTGGCAATGATCAGGTGCCTATGGAGCTAGACAGTAGTGAGGCAGAGGAACAGCTAGAGCCTGTTCCCAGTATGCCCATGAGCAGAGCTGCCAGAAGAAAAGAACAATTGAAAAATCAGGGTCGACTTGAGAGTAAAGTCACAGGTGGAAGGTAATTGGCCCCTCCCATAGGAAATAAAAGAGGAGTGAAAGGGGAGTGGGCTTTTGCAGGAAACCATTCATTTGGTCATTAGATTTGTTTCAGGAGTGTGAAGATCTGTCCATGAATCTCAGAGACTCTGTGCCCAGTCTTTCCTTGCACAGCACCTCATTTGGAAAATATTTAAGTGGCATCTTTCCAAGATAGATAAGGTCCGTAGTCATAAATATTCCTTTGAAAGACTGTTTGCCAGGCCCTGCGGAATGTAAGAGAAATCCATATTCATTTAATAAGAGGGGTTTTGTTGGAACCAGGCTCTTCCTTGTGCTTTTGGGGGAAGCCTAGGTCAGAACATCCCTGTCTAGTCAATTACAACTCTAGGGTTGGTACTTATCTTCATTTCTTAGCGGAGGGAACCAGTGTTGTCTGAAGACACTTTGGTAGTCATGTAGTTATCATGACTGTACACTGAAGTGCACAGAATGCTGTTATTTTTCCACTGCAGTGGTACATACTTATCTACTCGCATTTACACGCATTTGAACTGCTAGGTGGGTAGGAGCTAGGCCAAGGACAGGAGTTCACTTTGTTGCACAACACTCAAGTCGAACTCAGGCTGCCAGCTTTTCAGTTGACAAGCCTAGAGTCTTTAAGAGATGAACCATCATGGGGCACCTCTATAAGTTGTCACAACACACACAAATAATCATTTTAGCTTTAAGAAGAGGCTAATGCAAAAGATATGGTCTTGAAAAGTGGCTGGCAATCCAGTGTTGAAGGAAAAACATCCTAACACATATGCAGCTGGCGCAGTCACACAAAAAAGTTTTAATTGGTTTAATAATACCATCCTTTTTCCTGAAAGCCCTAGGAATTATATGTCTCTTGAAAACGGAGATATATGACTTAGGCAACACAAGGGAATGCATTTTCATGCTTTTGCTACCTCTGTATCACTTAGCACATTTCTCCAGGGTTTCTGGCTGTGTTATTCTCATATGGAAATGTTAAATATAGAGGGTTTGCTAGATGCAAATCATATGCTCCATCCCTGCTCTGAACTAGTTTTCTTCTTTAAGAAACTAAGACCAAACCTGACCTATTTCTTTATAGGAAAGGACTCAAAGTCTCTGGAGAGGGTTTTTATTATTCTCTCCCCCCCCCCTTTCTTTAAAATTCTCATAAATATAAAATTTTGGGACCCAAACTCTTCCAATCCTAATGGCCCTTTTCCTTATATAGAGAATAACATTCAGTACAAAGTTATTTAAGAGCAAATGTAGAAAAGGTGCCACATTTTTTTTTCCTGAAGCCATCCCATTAAATTCAAAAAAACGAACATCAAAAACAAAACATCAAAAAAGCACCTCATGGCATACATTTCAATTACTAGATCTAGACTGCAAAAATATGGGTGACCTTGAGATAGAAGCAAAATAATACAGACAAATCTACTTTTTGGGTGATACCTTGTGGCCATCTGAATATTTGCAAGCCAGATCTATTAGTTTTGATTCTGGGACACTAATAATTAATTCTGGCATGGTTGTGTTGTGTGACAGCTCAAAATATATAGATTTTCTGAAGGTCAATTCCAGATCCAGACATAAATGGTAGGATTTTTTTTTCCATTGAAGGAATATTTTTGTTATAATATGGATTTTATGTTCATTATTCCTATTGGGGAAGAAACGGAGGCAGTGACAGATTTTATTTTCTTGGGCTCCAAGATCACCACAGATGGGGACTACAGACAAGAAATTAAAAGCTCCTGGGGAGGAAAGCTATGGCAAATCTAGACACCATACTAAAAAGCAGAGACATCAGCCTGCCAACAAAAGTGTGTATAGTCAAGGCTTTGGTTTTGCTAGTTGCAATATATGGGCTGTGAAAGCTGGACCATAAGGAAGGGTGAGCACCAAAGAATTGAGGCCTTTGAACTATGGTGCTGGAGAAGACTTCTGCGAGTCCCTTGGACTGCAAGGTGATCAAACCAGTCAGTCATAGAAGAGATCAACCCTGATTGCTCTTTAGAAGGCCAGATCCTGAAGATGAAACTCAGATACTTTGGCCATCTAAGGAGAAGGAAGGACTCAATGGAGAAGAGCCTAATGCTGGGAAAGATTGAGGGCAAAAGAAGAAGGGGACGACAGAGAAGGAGGTGGCTGGATGGAGTCACCAAAGCAGTCGGCTGAGCTTAAATGGATTCTGGGGGATGGTACAGGACAGGAAGTCTTGGAGGAACTTTGTCCATGGGATGGTTCAGACATGACTTTGCAACTAACAACAACAACAATTCCTATTAGAAAAAAAATTACCAGGTTTGTCATTTCATCCTGCCTATCCTGCCTATACCAAATATAGCCAATGTTGTTGCTGGGGCAAGGGGTGGGGGATTATAATATTAGATTATTTATTGATTTATAATATGATTCTCTCTTTTATTTGTTTTTTATATGAGGTTTTATATTCGTGTAAACCACCTTGAGTCACCATATGCAAATAGGCAGCAATATAAATGTTCAAATAAATAAATACCTTTGGCTGTGTTAACATAAACCATGGTTACTAATATCAGCTATTTGTATGGGTACAATTCTATAAACCATAAACTCAAGGGCCGGGGGCCAGATATTGCCCACAGGGTGCCTAGATCTAGCCCTTGGGGCCATCCTGGAAATAGCGAAGGACCAGCCCAACCCAGCTAAGAATGTTCTTTAGTAATGGCTTCTATTTAAAGGTATGATTTAGACATAGAGCAGTACCAGTGATAAAAAGTTGCCCAGTGAGATAGAATTCAGGTCAATCACTATCATTCTTCTTAGAATCAAATTGTTTCATTCCATCATCTTTCCAGTTATTATAATCTTCCACTTGTTATTGTTCTCATTCAATTACATGAAAGTGAAATTGCATTTGGCATTTCCTTCAAAGGAGAAGAGAATTTCTTATGTCCATACTGTGATGTTGTTCTTCTTTTGTGGTGGTCTATGTGTGTTTTCTGTAAGCGTGTGAATGTTTTCTGTTTCAGTTCCACAGTCATCGGCAACCCTGCAGGCTTCCCGCTGAGCCATTAAATCCCAAGGGGAGGCATAAGTGGGAACTATGCCCCTGGAAAAGCATCACAATGACGACAATCCATACAAGAGAAGAAAACATAGCACCTCCCACTACTTCCAGTATAACAACAATATCAATAACAAAAAACACTGCCCTGAGGATTAAAGAGGAAAAACAGCCACCCATTTCCTTCTTTCTTTTTCAGAGAAAGAATCCTTGAAAAATGTCAACACACACTTCAGCGTTCTATTAAATGAAAGAGCTGAATAGCTTCTCTGTAGTGAAGTCTGAATTTAGCTTTTAATGAATGAGACAAAGACACTTGTTTACACACACACGACAGTTATCTTCATATGCACTTGGGTTTCCTAACTAATGCCCACTTTGTCCATTATCATGTTTCATCAAAAATGGAAGGCTCTTTTTAAGTTTTTTTTTAAAAAATGTATAAGAATTGTGAATTTAAATATTTAGTAGACATCAGTGATGGGATTCAATTTTTTTTTTACTTCTGGTTCTGTGGGCGTGGCTTGGTGGGCATGACATGGCTTGGTGGGCATGGCTTGGTGGGCGTGCCAGGGGAAGGATACTGTAAAATCTCCATTCCTTCCCCACTCCAGGGGAAAGATGCTGTAAAATCCCCATTCCCTCCCAATCAGCTGGGACTCAGGAGGGAGAGAATAGATGAGGGCAGGGCCAGTCAGAGTGGTATTTACTAGTTCTTCGAACTACTCAAAATTTCCACTACCGGTTCTCCAGAACTGGTCAGAACCTGCTGAATACCACCTCTGGTGGAAGTATTATAGCATAGAGAAATATGCAGAAGCCAGTACCGCATTCTTCATTCTTCATTCTTCATTCAAGTATGATTTCCGTAAACCTCAGCCAAATCCTCTTATCAAAGGAATCAAAAGTTTCCACTTCAGATTTTGGCAGTTTCGGATCAAATGATAACAAAGATTAGCTCATCAGAAGAGTTTTACTTTGGTTTTGAATGAATTAAAGAAAATATATATCAAAAGCTGCATATTACATACAAGATGTTTTAAACAGCTCTTACAAACTTTGACAATACCGTGTAAGAGTGATCAGTCTTTCAATTGTATAGCTCATACAAGCTCACAACTGGAAAGAAAACATATTTTGTTATTCCCATAATTTCCCATGAGTCCAATTCCCTTCCGAAAATTACATCATGCATCATGATAAAAGTAGAGAGTAACCATTTATCTATAGTTGTGTGCATTGATGTTACTTTTATGTGAGACAGGCTTCACGGATAAACAAGGATTTTGTTATACTGCGTACCCAATGGAGACAATACAAGGATGAACAAAAGCACTTGGCATTATTGCGTTCTCCTTTTCAGATCTTAGAAGAGTGATTGATTGTTTGGTGAATTAAATTGTTAAAAAGGTGTTACAGTAGCAGTTGGAAAATCACCTGTATGGGTTCTTTATTAAGAGCTTTGTCCCCCACTAATCATTTAAATATGAAATATAATGAAACAAGTCACTTCTAATTGATTTGGAATTTAATAGGAATTTTATGCTAGACTTCAGTATAGTGAACAATGTAATTTGATGGGCATAAAATAGAATTAGAAGAAATTGCATTTGGAGCTGAGAATTACAAAGCCATGTCCTGTAATAGAAAACTAAATTAACTAGTATTCACTTTTTCTTGGTGACAGAAACCTCTATTCTTGTGCTGTACTTGATTGTATCACCAATTTGAACTTTCTGATTTGTTTTAAATTGGATAGTTCTAATTGACACAAACCTCCCAACTTTTTTCGTCAGAAACAATTCAACTGCACAAGTAGAAGTTGCAAGGAGAAGAAGAAAAGTAAAAACTTAGCAGTGGGAAACAAGGCGCAGATATACTTATTTTACAGCATGCTTCTTACTTGAAATAAAAGTATATCTGTAGACACTTAATGACTTGGGGCAGGCTATCTGAAAGGCAGCCTCAATGTGGATTTAATTTTGCCTGGTGGGTTTATTTTTATTGGGAAGCTTTCAAGGCCCCAGTGGGCTCATTCGCCATTGCTCTGTGGACTAGCATTGATCTGCTCACAGCTGGACTTAACTGGAATAATAAACCCACTAAACCACAGTTATGTGTGTGTATGAGAGAGAAAGCAGGACAGCCAACCAACACAGTTCTTTCAGCAGTTCCAAAAGCAGGGGTGAAATTCAGCAGGTTCTGACAGGTTCCAGTAATTTTGAGTACTTTGGAGAACCGGCAAATACCACCTCTGGCTGGCCCTAGAGTTGGGCGGGAATGGAGATTTTGCAGTATCCTTCCCCTGCCACACACACCAAGCCACGCCCACAGAACCCGTAGTAAAAAAAAATGGATTTCACCACTGCCAAAAAGGTTTCACACCCATTTGTTGGTATTCGGGTGACTCTGAGGACACAGGTAAACCTCCAAGTGGCCTCAACGACTCTCAGAAAGAGTGATAACGACTAGATGACTGCAAGAAATATGTCCTTCCATTCCCCAACATTCAGACAGAACTGAAGAAGCTTCTTGGATGAGAAATGAAATGTCTTCAAGGAACCCCCCCCCCAAAAAAAAAAAAGTTTAGTTGCTCTTGAAAAAGCACCTTTGGTACTTAACCAAATTGGAACAGAGAAGAAATTGAATTAGTCAATGAAGGGGAAGGGTGTGTCCTTCCTAAGTTTGACTTTTAAGCCACTTGGGGTTTCTGCCTCTTTTGTCTGATTGTTCTATAAACAGCATCTCTTCTGCTCAGTCATGAGCCACTGAATGAATGACTGAGGCGAATTGAATAGTAACCATAACTCTTTATTAAGAACAGCTAAGCAAGCTAGAACAAGACGAGTTAACTTTTCCCGTCTGACAGCCATTTATACTGTAGCTATCAGATGGGTGACCAATCGGGTAGTCACGATTCTCCCACCTGCCGGCCGGCATGTAACATCCAATAAAAGTTGCTCTCACTGCAGATTATGTTGCCCGGACATATCTATGACGACTTAATATCTTCCCCTTGTTCCTCAAGTTCTCCCACACACATTCCATTATGTAGACCTATAAATTTTACCAAACATTTGTCATACTCTTTTGGATTCCTAAATATATAGCTATGCTGCTCTCACCTACTTAACTAGTTCTAGTCAGGTTAGAACCTACCTTACTTTTAAGGGAGATGATCAGTACCTACCTACAGGGTGAATATAGTACATTTATTTAAAGTTCGAAAGAGTTGGAAAAAGCAAATGTCTATCAAAGAAGACTTCCCTTGGGGGAATTTGCTTTAAATTCCATACCATGCTAGGAATTCCCAGGGAAATGCCCCATAAACAAATATTGTGATTTCATTTACAATTGACTATTTTTGATTTTTTTCTAGTTTATTCTTTAACAGGGCTACAAGATCAGGGCAGCAACAATTTCAGCTATTGTTAGAGGGTAGCAAAGAGTCATGGAAAATCTTTTCTACCATCTAGTGGCTGCATGGATATTTGCAGTCTAGATCTGTTCTACCCATTGCATTTACTAAACTGGAAATTGGGATAATAATTTCAGGAGCTATTGTGCCCATCTATCAAACTGCTGCATGAAATGTGATATCACACACACACACACACACACACACACACACACATGCAGGTTTTGGCGTATTCGGGTCTTTTCCTGTGTAAGATTGAGAGTATCTTGGCGACATTTTGACGAGGTCCCACTCATCATCTTCAGGCTGATGCCTTCGGTTTCATGCCTGTGCAAGCAAAGCGTGAACGGAGCTGCCGTCCCTCTATAAATATTGATGTGTGTGTGTGGAGTACTCACCTTGTTGCTGTAAGCGGATTGGTTGGCTGCATTCTTGTGTTCTGCAATGCATGCATTTATTCTCCTATTAGTTTGTCCAATGTATGAGGCTGGGCAGATTTTGCATGGTATACCAAGAACGCAGTCAGAAAAGAAGAAAAAAACATCCTCCCTCTTCCAGCACCTTAAAGCAAGAGGACATGAAATTGATTTTGAAAGAACCAAATTAATCTCCAAAACTGAACACTTCAACAAGAGAATAATTATGGAAGCCATCGAAATAGAGAAACACCCCCACAACATGATTTAAAGGTAATGATACCTCCTGCCTACCAGACATCTGGAAACTAGCCCTAGTCAACAAATGAGTCCCAGCCATGAAAACTGACACTGGACCCAGAACAACACAACCACCAATCACCCTCACCAGACTCAAACCCAAATCCATCCCATAGACCAAATGCAACCACCACTCAGAAGCCAAACTACAGCGGCATCACCAACTGCTGCACCCCCCTCCGACCCCCACACAAAGCAAACTGACACACGCCATGAATTCATGGCCAGACTGCAAACTCGGAGCCAAACCAAAGCCGGGATGCTACACCTCAGCCATCTGCTCAGGACATTACATCACAGAACTCAGGAGGTTACAGCACAAAGGCTCAGGATGTTACAACGCAGCCAACCCCCCAGGAGATTATAGCACAGGACTCAGGATATCACTACAATAGAGCTTAGGATGTCATCACACAGCCCATTACCCAGGTCGTTTCAACACAAAAAAACAAAAGGCACACAGCCAGTACCTCAGCCACACAGGATGTTATGAAACAGCCAACTAATCTGCAAAGATCAACTCCATCAACTAATGTTGCAACACAGCCAAACAATCCTCTTACAGCAACAAGGCCAGCACTCCACACACCCCCACCAATATTTATAGAGGGACGGCAGCTCCAATCACGCTTTGCTCGGTCAGGCACGAAGCCAAAGACACCAGCCTGAAGATGATGAGTGGGACCTCGTCGAAACATCACCAAGATACTCTCAATCTTACATGGGAAATGACCCGAATACACCAAAACCTGCATACCTGTACCCGTGAAAATCTACGAAAACATGCATACATACATACATACATGTGTGTGTGTGTGTGTTTTCTTAGATTTTCACGGGTGTAGATATAAAAGACCCGAATACAAGAAAACCAGCATATATATATATATATATATATATATATATATATATATATATATATATATATATATATATATATATATATATATATATATATATATATATATATATATATATATATATATATATATATATATATATATATATATATATATATATATATATATATTTCCAGAAATAAAAGGTCTGTGAAAAGGGCTTGTCCTCTGGAGATGTAACCTTTATGATAGTATTTTTATTGAGATTTATTAATCTCTCTCTATATAAAAGGCAAGTACCACTCACTCATCACGAAATCTCCAGACCGTAAAGCCTACAATCTCAAATTTGGTATGTTCCTCTTGGCTTCTAGGTGCTTGCTAAGAAAGGATTTTTCAAAATGACCATCAGATTATTAGTATTGCTTATAGAGTAATTAACACGCTCTGATGTTCTACTCCCTCTCCTCACCTGAAAAGAACTCTGTTCCAACTGCCAGTTGCCTCACATTCTGTTACCTCAGTTCAAACTGGAAGATGTTCCACTCCTTCACTCAGGAACAGTCCAGGGCTCCTTACAGTACTAAACATCAGTACTTCACCAAAATGTCTACACCTTCCACCTTAAAACTGCTTCCAGACTCAAGGCATCTGGAACAATATTCCCTTATTGTTTAAATCACTGACCATCACTGAGCAAATTGATTGTGAACTGAATTTCTCCTGCATAGCCCAATCACATAGTTTTGTGACGAAACATGGATATCTAGCTACTAGTTATATACTAGTTACATACTTCCTCAGAATGGATATTAACTTCCTCGGCCTTTTCATTCATGGGGTTTTCTTACTTTAAAAAGTAGCCTGAAAGCCATTTGTACATACATCAAAGATCTGATGAGCATATTCCAGCTTTTTATACCTTTTTGTACAGAATGTTTGTGTGTATGTATAGAAGATAGATAGATAGATAGATAGATAGATAGATAGATGATAGATAGATAGATAGATAGATAGATAGATAGATAGATAGATGATAGATAGATAGATAGATAGATAGATAGATAGATAGATAGATAGATAGATAGATAGATAGATAGATGGGAGAGGGAGAGGGAAGGAGAGATTATGACTAAATAGTTCTGACCTGATTCTGTTTATTCAGAAGTATTGAACACAACAAACTGAACTGATTCTGCTCCTTGTTGGTTGGCCATAGATGTATCTGTGTAGAAAAAAGACTAGCATGCCTGCAGTTTCTTACATTCAAAATTTCATTTATTCACAGGTGCTTTTTCGTTCAATAATAGAAGTCCAATCGCAAGTAGCACACATAGCTTCTCTGTTTGCAAGCTGCCAGGCAGCTTTTCAGCCAAGACTCCCACAGGCCCTGTACTAACAGCCACGCATACAGTAGAATTATGTTAGAACACTGGGAGAAATGGAGCATTGGGTAACCTTTTATACTGCTTCAAAAAATTGGCAATCATTCTGCATTTTGCATGAAAGCATTATCTGCTGCGCACGCACATATTCACAGGCATACAAAATATACATTTCATACTCCATTGCTGTAACATCTTTTCAGCATGTTTAGTTGAGATTTAGGAGACACTGCTGGTGGAATAAGCAGATTAACAGAGGGCTGTACTACTGTACAATAGGGCTAGTGGATTCTGCACCTGCTTGGTGCAGAAAGGAAGAAAATGAATAAATATATAAAAGCTAGTCAGTATGTGGATAATACTGTATGTCTACTGTAGGAAGAAGTAAACAAAGACACACAGTGAATTTAAATAAGAATCCAGGTGGTCTTCCATCAGTTATTCTCTCCACCTGCAACCCTTTGTTAACCTTGGGCCATCCAGAAGGGTTGTTACAATTCCTGGGACAAAAGTTGACATCTCTAGAGTCATCAAATTGAGGAAGATGGTTCCAGGTTATTAGACAAAACTGTGTGCCAATCCTGCACACCTCAGTGGCTTAAATGACTAAGGGATTTAGGGCCTGAATTTCAAGGAGAAGTTTGTTTATGGGAATTATCCATAAGTGTACAGATAGCTGTCCACTGGGAGAGAAAGTGAAGACAAATGTCTTTCGCAGCACATGCATCCAACTTACTGTACTATATATATCAGGGGTGGGTTCCTGCCACCATTACTACTGGTTCAGCGCCTGAAAAAGTTTGTGCGTGTGTGGTTGCTTCCCTCGCGCTCACGCCAAATGTGCGTATTTGCACTCAAAACGGTCTGCACATGCCCTCAACACTAGAAAAGGAAAAAGATACATTTTTTCAATGAAGATTGTTCTACAATACAATACAACAGCAGAGTTGGGAGGGACCTTGGAGGTCTTCTAGTCCAACCCCCTGCCTAGGCAGGAAACCCTATACCGTTTCAGACAAATGGCTATCCAACATCTTCTTAAAGACTTCCAGTGTTGGGGCATTCACAACTTCTGGAGGCAAGCTGTTCCACTGATTAATTGTTCTAACTGTCAGGAAATTTCTCCTCAGTTCTAAGTTGCTTCTCTCCTTGATTAGTTTCCACCCATTGCTTCTTGTTGTACCCTCGGGTGCCTTGGAAAATAGTTTGACTCCTTCTTTGTGGAACCCTTGTGTTGTGGCCCAGCCGGTGCCGGTGTCGCTGCCACCAGACTCCGAGAGTGATAGTCCATACGAGTCAGCTCCAGAGGAGATGGGCGATCCTGGGCAGGATTCGGAGGCTGATCAGGGATCCGAGAGTCTGGTCGGCCACCAGGTGGCGCCAGAGGCATGGAGCAGCGGTGAGAGCCAGAGGAGGAGGACTCCCGATGCCCTGCCTTGGAGCAGCGGGGAGGACTCATGTGACAGTGACTCAGGACTTAGCAGGGCGTTTCTAGATGCCCGTTTCCGGCGCGCCCACAGACGCAAGGAGCGTGGGCATAATTATAGGCAGTAAAGAGCTCTCAGGTGCTGTTTGGGAGACGCCCTTTTTAGGTTATAAAAGGGTTGACTCTGGAGAGGCTCTGCGTAGCAGTCAACAAAGGACTTATGCCAGAAGCTCTAGTCTGGGATCCTGGCAAGCTGGATAGCTGCTTTTGTGTTCTGTCCCTGTGAGTTTTGTCTTGGTGGCTTGCTGCCACGAAACCTCTTGTCTGTTCATGTAATAAACCTTGTTCCCTTGTACTGTTCCGGAGTGTGTGTGCTGTGTGGGCAACGGAGGAAGGGGGGTCAGAACACCTTGAGATATTGGAACACTGTTATCATGTCTTCCCTAGTCCTTCTTTCTATTAAACTAGAGATACAGTACCCAGTTCCTGCAACCGTTCTTCATATGTTTTAGTCTCCAGTCCCCTAATCATCTTTCTCTGCACTTTTTCTAGAGTCTCCACATCTTTTCTACATTATGGTGACCAAAACTGAATGCAGTATTCCACGTTCTGTGCATGTGCAGAACAGAAAATCAAAATCGCGCCACCAAGGATAGAACTTGTCTGCCGGAGTTACTACCTATTTGGCCAAACTGTACCGTACCGGTAGGAACTCACCTCTCATATATGCTCATGTTAAACCTATGTATGCAGGAACAAAAGGGCGGATCTGTGTGACAGTGTTGTCCTGTATGCTGATATTTTTTTTTTGTTATCAAATTTTCCTTGTACAATTTCTATTAAAGAGACTTCTGCCTTTTATTGTGGGAGATTAAAAAAACAACAACCCACATTCCTGCCTATTGCATGCCATAAGTGACATCCAACAGATGAACTGTATTAGCAAATCTGAATAGATGGTATCTTTTCTAAAAAGCAAGAAAAGGGAATGAAAATTCTTTAGTCAAATAGATATGCATCGTTTCATTTTTAACAATTATTGCTAAAACGTGTGCAATGCTGAAAACTGAACAAAATATATATCCTGTTTTCTGTCATATGAAACAATTATATACAGTATAAGAAAGAAATGCAAAAGTTTAGACTAGCGGCAACAAATATATATTAAAATGAAAAACGGCAGCAAGCTACAAAAAAAATGCAAGTTCTAGTATACTATTGAAGGAAACTATGCTAAAATTTACATATTTACTGTTCCACATGTCTTGCTTTCACACCATTGGAAATGTGTATATATTTAAAGATATTAAAACTATATTAATATATTTTCTTTCTGAAATGCAAAAAAGCATTTCCAGTAACCTTTAACGTCTATGGATAGAAGTGTGTGTGTGTGTTTGTGTGTGTGTGTGTGTGTGTGTGTGAGAGAGAGAGAGAGAGAGAGAGAGAGAGAGACAGAGACAGAGACAGAGACAGAGAGACAGAGAGACAGAGAGACAGAGAGAGAAAGGGGGAGGAAGGGAGGGAGGGAGGGAGAATTATTTGATTATGGATATTAGATAGAATACATAATAATACAATTGGGAGGCACCTTGCAGGTATCTTCCATTCCAACACCCTACTTAAGCAGGAGACCATATACCTGTGATGGCAAACCTATGGCCACAACTTCTGGAGGTAAGCCATTCCACTAGTTAATTTGTCTAATTGTTAGGAAATTTCTCCTTAGTTCTAAATTGGATCTCTTTTTGATGTGAAAACTATTGTTGTTTGTTGTTGGTTGCAAAGTCATGTCCGACCCATTGTGACCCCACGGGCATCGTCCTCCCAGGCCTTCCTATCCTCTACCATCCTTCGGAGTCCATTTAAGCTCACGCCTACTGCTTCAGTGACTGTATCCAGCCATCTCATTCTCTGTCAATCTCTTCTTCTTTTGCCCTCAATCTTTCCCAGCATTAGGCTATTCTCCAGTGAATATAAGACTATAAAGGTACGCATAACATATTTTTGATTGATTTAATCACATAGATGAATTTTCTCCAGGAGATGTTTCCTCAACTGAACCTTCAGGTTATCTCACAACTTGCTGAAACAAACAAACAAACAAACAAACAAACCAAAGTCTTATACTTAGAGAAGAAGAACCAAAAGTACCGGTACAGACTAGGTCAAACCTAGATCAATGGTAGTAACTGTGAGAAGGCTTTTGGAGTCCTAGTGGACAACCATCTAAACATGAGCCAGCAGTGTGCAGCAGCAGCCAAAAAAGCAAATGCAATACTGAGTTGCATTAACAGAGGGACAGAATCAAGTTCACACAAAGTAATAGTACTATTTATAAAGCCCTAGTAAGGTTACACTTAGCATACTGCGTTCAGTTTTGTCACCCCAATACAAAAAAAGATGTTGAGATTTTGGAAAGAGTTCAGAGAAGAACAACAAAGATGATTAGGGCCCTGAAAGTTTATAACTTACAAAGAACGATTGCAGGGACTGGGCATATCTTATCAAATGAAAAGATAGACCAGGGGTAACATGATATCTGTCTTCCAATAGTTGAAAGGCTGCCACGAAGTAGAGGGGACCAATTTATTTACCAAAGCACCTGAAGGCAAGACAAGAAATAACTAATCAAGGAGAGAACCAACCTAGAATTTAGGGGAAAATTCCTAATAGTGAGAACAATCAACCAGTGGAATAAACTGCCTTCAGAAGTTGTGGGTGCTTCCTCACTGGAGGTTTTTAAGAGAAGACTGGACAGCCACGTGTCTGGAATAGTATATGTCTCCTGTGTCAGCAGAGGACCTTCCAACTGTGTCACTGTTATTGATGATGCCTTTCTTCTCTTTCCCTCCACATTTCCCAGCATCAGAGCCTTCCCCAGAGAGCTTTTCATAAAGTGTCTGCAGGAGAATCATTTAAATCTGGTTGTTTGTGCTTAGAGAATGAGAATGTTGGGCTGATTTGTCCCATAATCAATTTGCTATCCCCCTCTCCATTGACTAGTTATGGCATTCTCAAATGTCTTCTCCAACATTAAAGTTTAGAAGTGTCAATACCCTTTTCTCCTGCTTCTTCAAAGTTCAACTATTATTTTCATAAAATATCACAGAGAAAACCATTGCCTGCACAGTTCTGGCCTTTGTAGATATAGATACCTCCCAGCATCTGACTATTTTCTTTAAGTTAGATTGTTGCTGTCTAATATTAATGTGCAGCATTTTTATGGATTACTGGGGTTTTTTGCTATGGCCAATTGATCCCAAAAGGCATCAACTGATTCAGTATCTTCATTGATTTATGTACAAAAAATACACAACAATTCAAACATTCAATATTTTCATCTATCCATCCATCCATCCACATTCTTCAATATCTAGAGCTGTGGTGGTGCAGTGATTAGAATGCAGTACTGCAGGCTACTTCTGCTGACTGCCGGGTGCCAGCAGTGCAGCAGTTCGATTCTTACCAGCTAAAGGTTGACTCAGCCTTCCATCCTTCCGAGGAGGGTAAAATGAGGACCCAAATTGTTGGGGGCAATAGGCTGACTCTGTAAACCACATAGAGACGGCTGTAAAACATTGTGAAGCGGTATATAAGTCCTATTGCTATTGCTATCTTTATCTTCATTATCAATGCTGTACATATTGTTATTGGTCTGAATTTTTTTATACTAAGTATTGCCAACAATATTGCATACTCTCCATGAGAATTTCTCAATAAAAGTTTGTTCTTGATTGAAAAAGTCTCTTTCATTGTTGAATAAGAACTGAAAGTAAAAACTTGCCCAGGATGGTCTAATTTCCCATGATTTACTCATTTTTTTTTAAAAAAAGAAGAAAATTACTTTTGATTTCAAAGCATGGCATGTTTAAAATAATATCTTAATCTATGGCTCAGTAGGTAGGGATAATTTTAATTTTCAAAAAACCTGATGCACTTAGCAGTACTAAGTTTGAAGGTGACAGGCTTTTTTCCACACTTCCTGAAATAGCCATGGAACAATGTTTTCATATGTATATATTAATACAAACTGCAACTTTTGTCAAATGAAGAGGTTGGATATAAAATATCAACTCTCAGTTAAGCGTGAAGCCTAGTATAATACAACTGTAAATAAATCACAAGGTAGTTTACTCTCTATCCTGATTTCATTATGGCTCATATGCACCTCCTGTGTGGCAGGCAATCTAGTGTTGTCTTTCTGATAGTAATAATAATTTCAGGACTATTGTTTCTCTCCACATTTTAAACATTTAAGTAAAAAAAGAGAGCTTTGCTTAATTGCCAATCTTTTTTATGCTCAGTTGCTTCTAACTAATGCTTCACTGTCCTAAATAAGGTGGCTGAGTTTAAAAATCACATTGGTTTATTACCTGGAATGACTAAATCAGACTAGAGCTTAATGTTATCCAGATATTATTTCTCTGTATTATCTGTTGATTGTCTGATATAAAAGAAAAATATATGACATGTCCAAGTGATTCTGCTACTATTCTTGCGTGACTATCATTACTCAAAATTGGGCAATTACAAGTACTGTTGAGCAAGTATGATGCATTTATAACTTCAAATGCATTCTTCAAAGTATATGATTGGGAATTATGCCTAGAAAATTATTGGCCCAGAAAATCGGAGGGCCCAGTTATAATTTCCAGTGAATGATGATTGGTGGCAATAAGCAACATAAAGCATGGATATTCATGAACATCACAGACTATGTTTAATTAGAAAGAGACAGTGTTTCCTACAATTATCACTATACTCCCAATGTCACCAAACACCAAGTTATCTTGGTTGAAACAATTGCCTAATTTTCATTTATTTTTGAAAATAGTGTATACTTGTATAGTGTTGCAAATTGGATCTTCGGTGCTGTTTTAAGTAGATAGGCCTTTTAGAGACATTTAAACATTTCTTATCATTATTTTTTCTAATCCAAAGACAGGAATAATAACCAGGTCTCTCTCTGTGTGTGTGTGTGTGTGTGTGTGTGTGTGTGTGCACATTTAATTTGCATTGTTCAGAAGATAAAAGTATTGTGTATTCAGCTATCAGGACCCATCAAACACCCAGGGTTCACAGCAACATTTTAAACTGTTGCTATGCATTCATGCACAATTTTGGCTTATATCCATTTATTTTTACATGTCAGTTTAGAGAAGGATCAGCCCTATTGAAGTTTAAGCTCATGGTAAAGCCACAGTTATTCAGCATTTTGTGAGATTTCAGGAGTTATATACAAGGAAACCCTTTCATAGAGCTGGAATCTGGAATGTGATTGCATATTAGTAACTTTATTTCTGTTAGTGTCCATGTATGTTAAAAATGATAAACACATATTCTTAATTTAATGTACCTATTGATCTTTTAAAAAGCTAGCACAAACAGAAATTCTACTTGGCACAAATAAAAATATACCAGGAAATGAACTAATTCAACAGTTTGTTCGTAGATTAATGTCAACCAGTTTCTGATGTGCAAGGAAGGAATGTCATTGGGTAGACCGGGCTGAAGCAATGTGGGTAGACCCGGCCAAAGCAACATGGGCTGGCCCTTTACATTTTCCAGGACAGCCCCATGGGCCAGATCCTACCACATTGTGGGCTGGATCCACCCCATGGGCCTTGATTTTGACCCCACTGTGCCAGGCATGAAATCCTCTTACCTTCGCTACCGGTTCTGAACTGGGATCATGCGCGGTGCTTTTGTGCATGCACAGAACCTTCTGTGCATGCGCAGAGCATCTGTGATGATGTCTGGGCGGGTGGGTGGAGCCTCCCGCTGCCACCATTACTGGTTTGTCTGAACCAGATCGAACCAGCAGAATATTACCTGTGCCCTGTGCTTAGAGGACAGTAGAATACATTTCCAATATCAAAAATTATCAAGACAGCATCCTGATATAAGAAGCCAAAGTGAGATCCTGGTAACCTTTGGGAGTGACAAGTATCTACCAGTGGGAATTCAGTTTGCTTCTCAAAAAACAAAATAGATTTATTTTGTTCCGCTTCATTACTTTTGTATCTTTTTTGTTTGCATGTTATTTTCTTTATTAGAATCCTCTTTGGTTTTATATTCTTCATTATCGATTTGTTAATTACATGATGATTAGCTAATTATAAATGAATATACGATATCAATTAATTGTCTTTCCAATCTCTTGGGGAAACCCTGAACAAAGAATAAAGGGGTATGAAATCAGTAATTAGATTAGCTTTAGCCAATCTTTCTTAAACTATTGGATTTTAATACTGTATATCTTTCTGTTGGAAAACTCATTTTCTTGTTGGCTATTGCTGAGATGAACTTTTGACCATTATTCAGCTGTGGGTTTACAACATTTAATTCCAAATATTTTATTTTATCATTGAATAATGTCCAAAGAGTCAATAATCTCTGATGTTCCCTCAAGCAAGTAATGTCTAGATCCAATCCAATTTATCTTTTGAAGATGAGCCAATTAAGGCTATGAATTACCACTAAGCCAGCTATTCCATTATAACAAATAGCCAAACGATATTTTAAGATCAATGTGGATGGAACAGATTGGTGGTGGAATTTCATGCAGGATTTTGAATCAGGGACAGAGCAATTAAAGCTTTAAGTAAAAAAAAAAAATCCCTAAATAGTCTCAAATCGGCCCTGGGTTTGGAATATGTATTATGTTAGTATATAGATCTAATCACTGAACATTAATTTAAGAATGACAAGGTCATACTTTATGGGGTATTTTGGAGTTATTCTGATCTCCAAACAAGAAGATCTTCCTAAACTGCTAATTTACTTTTAGAATTTGTCCTTCTGCTTTAATCCTCTAGTGCAAGGATGCCAAACTCGTGGTGTCACATTGTTATCATGTGATGTATCGCAACATGTTTTCCCTTTGCTAAACTGGGGAGGCGTGGCCACCACATGACACATCTGGCCCGTCGGTCACTAGTTTGACACCCCTGTTCTAGTGCACCTGAAGTGTCTACACTTCATCTGAAAGATCCTGATTTGTGCCAATACTTCATTTGGAAGATCCTGATTAATCAATTCATTTGTCACCCCATTCTGCCCCTGAAATTCAGTATGCAATCATTAATTGAAATTGAAGGTATTGAAAGTTAATTGAAAGTAAGGAAATTCTTGTCATCTTCATATATGGAAAGGGGAAAACATCTTTGCCCAGTGGTATTTAGACACAATTGTTCTCCGTTCTTGAAAATTCATCAATGTGCATTGCATTTCCCATTTTACAAAGCTATTCTCATTTTCAGCATATTTTTAAATCTCACTAAATGTCACGGAGTTGAGAAAAAATACAAAAGTCCCAAAACAGATTGAGTTGTGGTAATTAGGACCATTATTCTGACCTATTTCTTGTACTATTATCTTTGAAACTGGTGTGTAATTGTTCTGTGTGAAGCCTTTAAAACCCCTGATTTGCTGATTATATATATATATATATATATATATATATATATATATATATATATATATATATATATATATATATATATATATATATATATATATATATATATATATATATATATATATATATATATATATATATAATGTTTGACTTTTTTCATAAGAGAAAAGAAAAGAAAATCTCTTTCCCACTGTAGCCCACACCTCCACAATACCTCAGTGTAGTCTCTTCAGTTTTTGACATCTCATTAGAAGTTGCATTTCACTTCTGCTAAATATACCTAGGTCTCAAACTGCCAATATAATGAAGCTAAAACTCTGAGCATTGCAATCTTTTATTTCCAGGGATCTGCAATAACAGCAATCAAGCCATGTTTGATGCTCCTAAACCGTAACATCTTAGATGTTCATGTGGCCATTGGCTGACTTTGTCTTAGAATAGATATTTAAAAAACAGCTTTATAATGGCCGATGCTTGAAAATGCTAAGAGCTGGGTGAATTTTTTCTGATAAAATGAAGTGAAAGGTTGATAAAATGATATCGTTCATGAGCTATTTCCACAATAACGGTTGTGTACTGTCACAGTCTGTAATTGGATGCTTTTTTAAAACCTAGAAGCTTCAACATGAGATTTTAAAGCAAGGTAAAGGCACTAAGCTATCACTTTATGTAAAGCAAAACATAAAAGTCTTTGCACAATACATTCAGAGTTTTTGTCTACGTCTCAAATCCACATGTTTTGCAAACTAATTTGTCATTGGTACTATATACTTGAAGAGAAGAAGTACTGAAAAAGAAGTACCAGACGTTTATGCCCGAATCTGTGTTTTCTCAGGAAAATGAAGCACAAAACAGTGACAGTTCCTCATCTCAGCACCTGGATGACTTCATACATCCCTGAAGACTAAGCACCTGGATGTCCTCATATGTCCTTGAAAATTAAACAAGGTCAGACCAGGTTAGTTCTCAAGTGAGAGACAGTATGCTTAGTCTGGATGCAAGGCTAAGAAGGTAAATAAACAAAGAAGGCAGAAAGCAATGGTAAACACTTCTACTTTCAGTTGCCAAGGAAACTGCATAGGTGTATCCTTGAAGTCACTAATACTCAAGCTTAATTCAGAGGAAACTTTACCGCATCTCAGGTAACACTCTGGAAAAATGTCACCTGTTGAATTGGCTCTACTGAGCAGCTGAATCTTGAAATTGGAATATTGTTCAAGAATTGGAACCTTGTCATGAAAAAGAGGAAGAGGAAATTAATGTCTACTTGACATGGTCTATAGGGATGACATCATCCTACTCTAGTTTTAAATGGGAAGAAAAATCCCCATCCTGCAAGAATCTACTTTTCTATTGTTGTTAAGAAAACTATATATATTATAAATACGTATGTATTGTATCTCCACTTACTATATTAATATAGTCCTTTTAGTTCCAGTGTGTCCCCCCCCCCCCCTTACAGTTAACAGCCTAATAGATGCAAGTACTGTATATATGGAAATTTCTTGGCAATGAAATATTGGCTTTATATTTGAACTGATTAATTCTCTGATTGTATAAAAATAAATAAATTCTTACACTGACCGAACACCATTCCATGAGTGAAGTTCAAGGCAATTCTTCTATTATCCTTCAAAATAGAACACAACTTTAATATATTTTGTAGCAGACTTTAAGACTTCTGCTTATTTTCATACATTTATTCTAATCCCAAACCTTGTCAGGGGTTCTAATAGTAACCTTATATATTTGGACAAACAAATAGTTGTGAATTCATTTTCTCTGTAGTGAAATTTACCTTTTATTTAAATATCATTTAACACAGTACTGTTTGAAGGAACAAAAACGAAAGAGACATGGAAAGGTATTTGATGCGCTATATGGACTTCAGCATAAGAGGATTATAGATATTTGATTTTAGTATAAAAATTACACGCAGGAGGAGACCTCAATAGGAATTTTCCTTTTTTAAAATTAATAAATGGAATAAAGATGAGCTTTTCTAAAGCGAAATGATTTTTCTGTGTTCTCTGTTTCTGTTAGCTAGTTCAGATGATTTGAGCAGTCTCAGTGATCATGCCATTATCAGAAACAGCAAAAAGAGATTATAAATACACTGAAATGGGGGATCAGAATTTCCCTTTGTGTGATCACAGTATCCATCATAGCTGCAATTCTACTGCCAAATATCACCAAAGAGTGTCATGATAATTCTCAGTTGTATTTTCCTTAGAAATATTTCTTCAACTGTTTCTAAATTTCTCTTTCAGCATATGGACAAGACATTTCCTTTCTTATTCATATTCATCAGCCTGTAACTGTTTCCCACTGCATTTAGGCATCCATCAAATTAATGGCAGGAAAAGCTTGCAAGTATACCAAATTTGTGATAATAGGCAATGCACATATTTTAGACCAGGTTGTCATTATCCCACAGCCTGTTTGGTGCAGTGGCTGAGGCATCTGGCTAGTAATTGGAAGACCATGAGTTTAGTCACACTTAAGGCATCAGGCCTGCTGAGTGATTTTGGGCCAATTACTCTCAGCCCCAGGAAGAAGCAGGCGACGGAAAAACCACTTCTGAAAAACTTTTATCAAGAAAACTGCAGAAACATTTTCAGGCAGTCACTAAGAATCAACAAGACATCAAGACATACACATCATCCCAACCAGTATGGCCAATGCTAAGGAATTCTGGGAGCTGTAAGGCAAAGAAATGTTGAGGATGCCAGATCAGGGGTGAAATGCTACCGGTTCAGACCAGTTCACCCAAACCGGTAGTAAAAGAAACGCTACTGGTTTGGGCAAACTGTTATTTCCGATGATCAGCTGTGATGCATGGTTTATATTAGCTAGATATAAGCAGAAAGGATTTCCTGCTTTCTAGCTAATCAAAATAACCTGGCACAATGGATTTACCTCCCCCCCCCCTCGCTGTTCTTCTTACCTTTCAGGCGCACTCAGTAGCAGGCTCCGCCCACCCACCCAGACATCATCACATCCATTTTTGATGCTCTGTGCATGCGTGGAAGGGCCTGCACATACATGTGGTGCACATGCTCACATTTGTGAACTGATAGTGAAGGTAAGTAGATTTCACCCCTGCACCAGATTCTGGTACCTTTGTGATTAGGGTATGAAAGTAATTTGTAGGTCATCTATAGCTTTTCTTAAGTAAATCACTTGTTTGCTGCATTGCCTGAACAATATATGGTTCTTTAAATGCAGAGAGATCATTCCTGGAATGTCATCTGCCAGTGGTTAATAATCCTTCCCAATGCCTACCTGATAGTGATTCTTATGGACTATAAATTATGACAACAGGAGATTGTATAATAGCCCAACTTTGAGATCATCCTGCTGTTTATGGGGTTTCAGGTTGAATTCACACTGCTGATTTTGACTTTAAAGACCAAAAACGGTTGCAGGAATTGGACATGGCTAGCCTAGAGAAAAAAAGGATTAGGGGCAACATGATAGCAGTATTCCAATATTTGAAGGGTCAGCACAAAGAAGAGGGCGTCAACGTATTTTCCAAAGCACCAGAAGGCAAGACATGAAACAGTGAATGGAAATTAATCAAGGAAAAAAAGCAACCTGGAATGAAAGAGAAACTTCCTAACAGTGAGAACAATTAACCAGTACAACAACTTGCCTACAGAAGTTGTGGGTGCTCAAACCAACTGTAACCACACTGTTTATATGTAGACATTGAAAATGTTGTTCTTTCTACCTATAGCAAAAAAAAAAAGATAAAAAGAAGCTGTGGGTGTTTCGTCACTTGAGGTTTTTAAGAAAACACTGGACTTGTTTCAAATTGTATAGGGTCACCTGCATGAGAAGAAGGTTGGATCAGAAGACCTCCAAGGTCCCTTCCAGCTCTATTCTGATTGATTGAACTCCAAGCTATTCAATCCCTCTATATGAAATTCACCAAGTCTGTCTATACTGTATATGCAGGGAGAGGATCTAAAGCAGGGGTGTCAAACTCATGTCGTCACGCTGTATTCACATGATGTATCGGGACTTTTTTCCCCTTTGCTAAACTGGGCGGGGGGGGAGCCAGCACGTGGCATATGCAGCCTGCGGGCCACGAGTTTGACACCCCTCATCTAAAGGATCTCATAATTTCCAAGAAGTATGGTAGTTTTTTGATGTGGTCCCCATGCACCTTGATTTTGTTTTGTTTTCAGTATTGTATATAATTTCTATATAGTAACATTTTATGTAAACTGCCAAGAGTCAGACTTAGCTGAACAGGGTGAATGCATTGCCAATATATGCATACAACAATAAAGTAAACAATTGCAAATCACACTTATGGCATGCAAAATATCCCACTTTCATTTCTTGATACTATCAATCAATTTTCTAAGACTTTCCTATCTTAGACTCTGGAAAGCAATTTCAAAATATTGTGGAAAATATGGACATCTGATGGGTGACATCAATTTCTAGGATCTAGTGGGCAGGCAAAGGACTTATTATTATTGACTAGCAATACATTAACTTTTTTCTTTTGCTATTCCTGATATATACAAAGACAACTTTTATGTCAAAATAAAGCTAATTACAATTCTTACCTATGTAGTTTCTTTGTACAAATATATAATACAAGGAGTCAAGAAGACATCAGTAAGAGTTGCACTGGTAAATTTATTTTTAGCTATTGAAAATCTGTATGTTTCTGCGCCTATCTTATATTATTTGGGGTGGGGAGCTATCTTTCTTTACAAAAGTTGCAGAGTTTGCATTTGCAAACCATTTTAGCATCAAAGAGGGAATACCATCTATAAATTTAAGTCAAAATAAAAGAGATGCTGATACTCTTGGTTTGGAATCAATTGCTTTTCTCCCATTGCTATTCATTTACCTTTTATGTTCTCATGTTCACAATTTTATACAAACTCCAGGTTACTTTTCTGTTTGTTCAACGATCAACTTGACATTT
This sequence comes from Natrix helvetica, assembly GCF_964273705.1. Taxonomy (NCBI): domain Eukaryota; kingdom Metazoa; phylum Chordata; class Lepidosauria; order Squamata; family Natricidae; genus Natrix; species Natrix helvetica. The sequence continues at coordinate 21,036,031 of NC_138549.1, read as the reverse complement.
TATATGCACCTACGCTCACTATGCAAATTGTGGAGTTGCCATATTTTTCGGAGTATAATATGCACCTTTTCCCTCAAAAAAGAGGGTGAAAATCTGGGTGCATCTTATACACTGAATACAGCATTTTTGGCCTCCTGAAACCCCACCCCCTTTGTAAAAATGGCCATGCATAGCCTTTTGGAGGCTTCCAGAGTGCTCCTGGAGGCTGTAGAGGGCAAAAATGAGTGAAAAACAGATCGTTTTTGCTCATTTTTGCCCCCCAACACCCAGGAGGACTCTATGAGCCTCCTAAAGGATATACATGCCTTTTTTTGGACAAAAATGGGCCCGTTTTCATGAAAAATGGGCCATTTTTGTTCATTGGGGTGGGGGCATTTTTTGTGTTACCAGCAGATTGTTGGCAGGTAGAAAGTCATGACACAAAATATTTGTTTTAACATTTTTTTCTACTAAAGTTCTTCCTAATCCTGTTACACATTTAGTTGCCCATACTCAACACATTTAGTAAAATCCTGTAGTGTGAAAAAAAACAAACAGAACAAATGGGATACTTTTAGGCAAAACTAAATTCTCCTTCAAGAAAATCTTGATTCCTCTTGATTTAATGCATCCATTCAGGCTTTCTGTAAAAAAATACACAAGCAGTTTGTCATTCTGGAATGTTTGCTTGACTCCCAGTATAGTTCCAGCCATGGGATGTTCTAATATTCTCCCATCAGAGTACAAAATCAGCCTGACCCTGGTTAGCTTTGAAGCCTAGACAAGATGAGAACCAAGTGCAATTAAACAATTAATCTAGTAATACAGAATTTTACTTTATGACAGGGGCGTCAAACTCAGTTTCATTGAGGGCCACATCAGGATTGTGTTCGACCTCAGGGGTGTGGGTGCCGTGGCCGGTGTGGTTGCAGCCAGCTCAATGTCACTTGTGTCAGGGGTACCTGCAGTGGCCCAAGTGCTCTATCAGTGAAAACTGGCTCACAAGCTCCATTTTTGGCTGAGGCTGCCTCTTGCAACCCTCTGCCAGTAAAAAACTGACAGTGAACCATATGTACTGGAAATGTTGAAGAGACTTTGCTGGTTCCTGCTGGACTAAAATATTTAATGATTTCTGAGGAAGTCCAAAGGAAAAGAAACCAAGGGGAAGGAGGAGAACTGTTTTGGGCTGCTCCATCAGATACCAAAAGTTTTGCTTTGGTGGATTTTTGCAACCAATAGAGGAGTTACATCAGAAGGACAAATAATTTGCTAGATGGAGGGTTGTTTATTTCAGTTGTTGATTGCATTTGGCTTGCTTTCTCTGTAGATATTAATCATCAGAAAGAAGCATGCAAATCAAGTATTCAAGCTGTGAGGCAACATGCTTTGACTAAAATGAAAAGATGCCTAAGGAAAGCTGGAACATAGAAGAAAGGAAATCTGGTTTCAAATATGGGATCTTGCTAAATATTTTAATATATATTATTTTCATATTTCTGAGGCTTCTTGAGAAGACTTGGCATCAAATGCAACTAAACGTTCAAGCAGGGTACTGCCAGTTCTCTCTAATTTTCTTTTCTATTGCTGTCTACACTTCGCTTTCTCTTACTCTCCCAATCTCATCCTTTTCTTCTTATTTCTCTCTTTCCTCCACCAGAAAGAATTGGTACAGTAGGACTGCTCTCATAGGGAACTAAAATTATTTTTAGCTCAATTGTAATCCTTGCAGCCATGACTGTAAATTAAATGTAATGCCTGATGCTGGCCATTACAATCTGTAGAAATTAAAATGTTGGATGGACGGGTCAAAGTGCATTTTGATGCTCGGCCATCGTGTTCGAAGAGGATCTTGATATCTAACAGGTTGTGGGCTGCCCACGATGTGTCCGTGCATGCCTGATAAGGCCTATATGGGCACGAAATGTTCTCCCACATGTCAGGCAGTCATGTGTGGGTACCATGGTTGCAGCATTTACATCTCTGGCTTGGTGGAGTGCTCGCTTCTCTTGTGCTATAGCTATTCTTCTGTCCTCAGTTGTCTGGCAACCTTGGTGGATCAGTGTGCATCATGTCGATCATTTTTGTGCCAGGGTTTCCCAGGAGGTGGTGTTGTTATCCAGGGACTTGAAAGAGGCTTTCAACATATCTTTGTATCACTTCCTTTGTCCCCCATGCAATTGCTTTCCTTGAGACAGCTTACCATAGAGGAGCTGTTTAGGGATGTGATGGTCTGGCATCCTTGAAGCATGGCCAGCCCAGCATGTCAGGGCTTTCATCAGCAGGGTGTGAACTGATGTCAGGCTTGCTCTGGAGAGGACTTCTGTGTCTGGCACCTTGTCCTGCCACCGGATCCTCAGAATTCTACAGAGGCAGGTCATGTGGAAGTGGTTTAATTGCCTAGTGTGCATCCTGTATACAGTCCAAGTCTCACTGGCATTAGTTAGCACTACTGATTTTTATTCCATGGTGGTTCTACATGTTGGTCAGTAGCCTGCCAAATGCAGAGCTTGCCTTGGCGATTCTGCAGTTGACCTCAATGTCAATGGTCACTGCATGGGAGAGGGTGCTGCCAAGGTATGTAAGTTGGTCCATTGCTTGCAGTTTTTGTCCTTTCACTGTGATGGTGGGCTCTTGGTGTTGGGCTTTCGGAGCTGCCTGATGCATCACTTTGGTCTGATAAGGAGACTGAAGTTGTCACAAGCTCCTGTAAATTTGTCCACACTGACTTGCATTTCCTGCACTGATCCATAGTCATCAGTAAAGAGGAGGTCACATAGCACAGTCACCTTTATCTTGGTGACAGCCTGAAGTCTTTGCAGGTTGAACAGTTTCCTATTGGTCCTGTATCTCAGGCTACCTCCCAAGGAACTGTTCTGGAAGGCGTCTTACAGCATGGTTGAAAACATTATGCTGCACAAGTTTGGTGCCGACACACACCCTTGCTTGACATCATTTGTAACAGGAAAGGTGTCTGAAGCTTCTCATCGTCCAGAACACGAGCTATCATACCATCATGGAACTGACATACCATTTGGATGAATCTATCAGGGCACCCAAACTTCAACATGATGCACCATAGACCTTTATGAGTGACAGTGTCAAAAGGCTTCATGAGATCCAGAAAGGTGGTGTACAATTCACGATTCTGCTCTTGACACTTCTCTTGGAGCTGTTGCCTGCAAAGATTAGGTCCACACTGCCACACTCTTTGTGTAAATGCACTGTGTCTCGGTAATAAACCCTGTTCCAGGTGGTCAGTCAGGTGGTTCAGCAAACACCCATGCAAGGATCTTGCCTGCAATGGAAAGCAGTGATATTCCTCTATTATATCACAGACTTGTAGATTTCCTTTCCTCTTGTAGAGGTGTACAATGGATGCAACTTTCAGATCCTGAGGAATGGTTCCTGGATTCCAGAAGGACTGGAACAGGTGAGTGAGTTTGTTGACAAGCACTTCACTGCCATCCTTATAGACCTCTGCTGCGATCACGTCAGATCCTGGGGCCTTGCCACTGGACAGCTGGCTGGTGGCCTGTAGGGTTTCAGTCTTTGATGGTGGGGCATCCAGGCTGTAGTTGATATCCATCTGGGACATTCTGTTGATCACCTTGTTGTTGATGGAAGATAGATGGTTTTCAGAGTTGGGTGCAGTTGGCTGACCAGATAGTGAGCAAGCAAAGTGAAGAGGTAGTGATGACACTCCAGGGGCCTTTGGAAGCTGCCCAGCCATTCTGACTCCTGTTAATAATGTGAGTTATAATCAGTGGTGGGATTCAAATAATTTAATAACTGGTTCTCTGCCCTAATGACCAGCTGAGTAGGCATGGCTTGGTGGTCATGTGACTGGTTGATTGTGGCCAACTCAACATCACTCACGTCGATGGAAGTTTCGCCTTAGCTGTTACAATGTAATAAGGATTAACCAGAGATGCAGTTTCTGTAAGCAGGGCAATAAAGATTAGGCTAGAAACAACACCAGAATGTTTCCTTCCTGCCTTCCATACAGGATTAGCCCTGTAAAGTGGAAAAAAAACAAAATAAGATTTCTTCCAACAATTGTTTCGCCGAACTGCTTAGAAAGTTAACAACCGGTTCTCCTGAATAGGTGCGAACTGGCTGAATCCCACCATATAAGTAATATTAAGCCAGTTTTGGAACAGCTTTATATCTTGTCTCAAGTGGGAGCATTCTGTAAATTTGTCCTTTGTCTTATTCAGCTTTTGTTTTCAATCCTTTTGTTTCTCATTGAAATCCTGAAACTAAATCAAACATGTGCAGACAAGGATTAGGGCAATTTCCATGTGCACAGAAAGAACAAGATATGACATTCATGTCCACTCATTATATCTCAGGAAGCAGTTGATAAAAATCCACTTTGTTAGAGAAAGGATAATCCTTTAGGAAAGGCTGAAACCATTACATGACTGAGCTAACAGAAGAGAAGAAATCATTTGCAAGTTCAAGAACAACCAGATAATAAATTTAAAAAAAGGTAACATTCTAATATTAATTTAATTTTTTTTTAAAAAAAATTACATCATGGGCAATTCTTATTAGTTTCAAGTTTTCAGGGAGTTTTTTAGGAATTAGGCCAAATGTTTAAGTATTTCTTAAAGAGAATTCATTATGTGTAAATTCAAGTAGAATGTGCTTGAGGAAAAACCATGTTTGGACATGCCTCCTTAGTTTTATCAATCTTTCAGATGATGTTATGTTGTTGGTGTTCTCTTCAATGCTGAATACTTTCTTCTTGTTAAGTTAAGACCATTAAAGGAGCAAACTGAGCACCAAATGATTTTAATTGGGTGAGGGATACTTACCAACCGCCTTGAAAGAGGCGGTGGTGAGACCCTTGCTCAAGAGACCTTCGCTCGACCCAATGGAGCTAGCTAATTATCGTCCAGTCTCCAACCTCCCCTTCTTGGCGAAGGTTGTTGAGAATGTGGTGGCGCAGCAATTTCCACGACACCTAGACGAATCCGACTATCTAGACCCACGCCAGTCCGGCTTCCGACCCGGGCACAGCACTGAGACAGCCTTGGTCGCGTTGGTTGATGATCTCTGGAGGGCCAGAGATAGGGGTTGTTCCTCTATCCTGGTCCTATTAGACCTCTCGACGGCTTTTGATACCATCGACCATGGTATCCTATTGCGCCGGTTGGAGGGGATGGGAGTCGGAGGCACCGTTTTGCGGTGGTTCGGCTCCTACCTCTCCGACCGGAAGCAATGTGTGTTGACAGGGGGGCAGAGGTCGTCCCTGAGGCCACTCACTTGTGGGGTGCCACAGGGGCCGGTCCTCTCGCCTCTCCTGTTCAACGCATATGTGAAGCCGCTGGGTGAGATCATCCGTGGTTTTGGGGTTGAGTACCATCTTTACGCTGATGATACTCAGCTGTACATTTCAACCCCAAACCACCCCAACGAGGCTGTCGAAGTGATGTCCCGGTGTTTGGAAGCCGTCGGGGTCTGGATGGGGGACAACAGACTCAAACTCAACCCCTCCAAGACCAAGTGGCTGTGGGTACCGGCACCTCGGTTCAGCCAGCTGACTCCATCGCTGGCCATAGGGGGCGAACAACTGTCCCCCGTGGAGCGGGCGCGCAATTTGGGCGTCCTCCTCGATGCCCGGCTGTCAATGGAGGACCATGTGGCAGCCGTGGCAAGGGGGGCGTTCCACCAGGTCCGCCTGGTGCGCCAATTGCGCCCCCTACTGGACCAGAGTGCCCTGCGCACGGTCACTCATGCGCTGGTGACGTCTCGCCTGGACTACTGCAATGCCCTCTACATGGGGCTTCCCTTGGGACGCATCCGGAGACTGCAGCTAGTTCAGAACGCAGCCGCGTGGGTTATTATGGGAAGTACACGTTACTCCCATGTAACACCTCTCCTGCACGAGCTGCACTGGCTACCTGTGGCCTTTCGGGTGCGTTTCAAGGTATTTATCACCATCTTTAAAGCGCTCCATGGCATAGGACCTAGTTATCTGCAGGATCGCATCCTACCACACACGTCCCTGCGACCTATCCGCTCACACAGGAATGGGCTCCTCCTGGTGCCGTCTGCTAGGCAATGCCAGCGGGCGACACCTAGGAGTAGATCCTTCTCTGTGATGGGCCCAACCCTCTGGAATGACCTCCCCCCAGACATTCGAACCACCACCGACCTCCGTTCCTTCCGGCAAAAGTTAAAGACTCACCTATTTCAATCAGCTGGTCTGGCACTTTCTTAGTTTTACCTCCCGGGGATTTATTTTATTTTAATTGGGTTTGGGGTTTTAATTGGGATGTTTTTAGGATTAGAATATATTTATTTCTTAGTACAGCCTATCTCCCCCTCCAAATGTATCTTAAATGTATTTTATTATTATGACTGATTTTATTTGTATTGACTGTACACCGCCCCGAGTCCCTTTCTGGGAGAGGGGGCGGTCTAAAAATCTAAGAAATAAAAAAATACCAATAAAATTGGAGCCTTTCTCTGTTCCTGGGCAGATGCTGACAGCTGTTTTCGAAGGTCTCTTTCCTCGGCGACTTGTCACTTTGCATTTTGTCATCAGAAGCCTCTATTCAGCAATTTGTATGGTTCTATTAAAGACGTGATGCCCTTAGGTCATTCATCTGTATGTGTTTCAATTATGTCAGTTGTATCTAAGAATTTTTTGGCTGGGTCTCCATACATTATTGGCAAACTCTTGTTCTGTTTTTGCAGTCCTTGCAGCTTGCCCTTTCTACCAGAAAAAAAGAAAGAAAGAACAGGATGCAGAAGCAATAAACAATAAGGCTGCAAAACTGTGGTGAAAAAAATGTCATTCAATCCCAATTTGGAACTTCACAGTTCCAAAATAAATCCAGGTTTATTAGAAAGAGGTCTGAAATTCAGCAGGAGTATACAACTAGAGCTTCTCTTGGTGTTCTTCAGGCTCCCAGACTCCTTTGACTTTAATTAGAAAATCTATTTAAAAAGTAAATCAAAATCCTGATTTACTGGAGTAACGAGCCAGACGTCGCGACGACACAACGTGCGGTCTCGATAGTCCGAGTTCTCCATTGATTCTTTTACCAGCTGCACGGTCCGTATGGACCTAAACCGTCCCGGAGAGATGGTGAAAGGGAGACAAATCCTTGCTGGTCTCAGGGACACTGCAAAATCCCTGATTGACCCAAGGGAAGTTCTCCAAGCCAGCGGTAAACAGACAGCACCCAGGCTGACAAAGTCGGAGACAGCTCCGGAAAGAAGGCAGTGAAAGTGAGTCCAGCTGGTGAGATTTTTTTCTTTGAGAATGATTGCCCAAAGAAATTTTTTAAAAGATAAATTAGTCATTTAAGCAAAAGAATAAAGCGGCGAAATTTATCTTTATTGGACTTCCTTAGAACGTTTTTTTTTCCTCTTCTATGTAGCAGTGTTTTGTGGAGTTAAGTGATTGGAATGCTTCCCGTTTCTCCTCTTAAGTGAATGAATTGATTTTTTTTCTCCTAATCTGTGCTACTTTTATTTTTTGGCTGATCTAAAACTTTTTTCACTTTAATAATCCTTCCTCTTACTGATTATTAAATTTTATTAAAGACACTTAGAGATTTTTGTTCTCCTTAAGCTTGATACAAATAAGAGAAAGTTAAATCTGCCATTCGGAAGCCAGAACTTGGTTTTTTTCTCTTTTTGAAACAAAATATCCTTTGCTCAATTTTCTCTGACTTTGTTGACATTGTAACTAGAGGGTTTGCAGCTTGTCTGTAGAGACTGATACTGGATTTTAAACTTTTTCTTTTCTTCTGGGAAATATGCATTAATATACAGATGAAGAAACCCTATGCTACTAGGATTTTTTGGATGGAATTCTAAAGATATTGGAAGGATTTGAGAGGTTTGATAAGAAGTTAGATAGATTATTGTCTGGCTCAATAAAAGATGAAGGGACTGGAGCCTCAAAAATTAAAGAAGGGAGTGAAGATAAAGAAGATAAAGACAAGATAACAGATGAACCTAATAATGGAGCACCTATGAGTGAAAGTGGAAAGGAAGGAACATGGAAAAGTGAATCTGATTACTATTATATACTTGATGATCTGGAGCTCTACCCCCACTGTCAAGATATGGATTTGATGATGGAATTAAGAAGAGAAACAGCTTTAGAAAGACATTGGATAATTAAAGACATGCCAATTTTAATACCAATTCAAGGGCAACAAGACTATATGAGAGATCTTTCAAGCAAAAAAGTGCAGATAGAAGTTTTAAAAAACTTTATAAAGAAGTTTATAAGATAATTGACACAACAACTGGCTAAAGAGATAAGACAGTTTTGTTCCTGGAAAGACACAGGCTGATGATGAAGGTTGACAACTCAAAACCTAGTTAACCTTTGGTGATTAATAAGTAGGATTTCTTAGACACTTTTAGAATGTTTTTTAATGTTTATTTGTTAATTAATAACTCATTATGATAATAATAATGAAGTAATAATCTCAATTAGTAAAAATAATTTGGATATAAACTGTAAATTGCGAAATGGGAAAAAGATTCATCAATTTCACTAATATATTTTTGTTTAGATTTTATTATAAAGACATAATTTTTCTTGGGCACTTATAAACTTTAGTAACAAACTTTTGTTTAGACTTTATTGTAAAGATGTAATTTTTCTTGGATCAGTGGGGAGGAGATGTGATATAAATGACAAAAAAAATCTGTTTTTCTTTCTTTAGATAACTATAATAACAATAAGAAAATGTTAATGGATAATAATGATTTTTATATGTCTTGCATTGGTAAAAGCAATTAGATATAAGCCTTAGATAGTGAGTTGGAAAAAAAAAGGAATATCGTATAAAAGGGTAATTATTGGAGGTTTATAGGAATAGCTAATGAATGCCTGTAGATGGTTGTGTCTTCAAGTGCAAATGATTCTAGATAAAAGCATATTTAAATAATTATAGCTAAATGAGAATGATGGTACATTGATGGTAAAATACATAAAGATCTTTGATTTTAAAATGTAAATTAAAAATATGAAGGATGTACAGTAATGCACGAAATTCATTTGTAACCAATCAACATGCTTTCTACAAGATGTAATGAAGAATGGGTTTTTTTTGTATTTTTGTTTAATTAAAACAATAAAAAAATTCTTTAAAAAATCCTGATTTACCCACCCCCACCCCAAGTCCTTATTCTTTTGTATGGAATATCAGAGAAGCCACTTCAATGTCATTACATTTTTTGGGGCCAAATACTCTTTTTTCCCTTGTAAGGATGAAGAAAAAAGTGATCAAGAAGCTATGTTACTGACTATGTAATATAAAACATCCATACTCAAGACTTTCAAAATCTATTTTGTATTTTATTTTAATGGTTATGCAATAACTCAAGCTGAATTCCAATATGATGTGTCAAAGTATATGATAGGAGAGAAACATAACTCTTTCTGCAACTCTTTAAAGTAGCTGTATCTTGATCTCAGACTAGCCGATAACTCGGCATTGCCCTGGTATTTATTTATAGGAGGAAAATGTCTGGACCAAACATAATTTCTAATGCTGGATTTTCCCCCTTACCAGAGGGAGCCCCCTTGTGGAGTACTGTGAAGCTGTTACTGCCCTGCACAGTAGAAGCCATTTTACGGCAGTATAGTAGAATCCATTTTAAGGCATAACAGGCTGCATCTTAACAGAACACACACCCTGAGGGGCTTTAGGGCTGTCTTAACCCCCAAAATATTTTTTTCCAGAGAGTAAGTCATCTGTGTACCAAATTTGGTTGACATTGCTTGAGGAGTTTCAGTGTTATGCTGGAACAGACAGACAGACAGACAGACAGACAGACAGACAGACAGACAGACAAGCAATATACACATATACATATACATACACACACACACACACACACACACACACACGTATATAAATAGTGACCCAAGCAAATTTCAAACATACTGTATGTTCCCAGGAGAAAGACATGGCTACTTTGAAGAGTTGCAGATGGGAACATTATTCTCCCATGCAAGCTTTCATCACCAATTCTGAAGTGCTGAACAGCTATAATATTAACATTGTATGCATTGCAATCTATAAATAAGCATACCTGACTTCTTCCACTAATTAATATTTTTGGAGCTGAAAAAAAAAAACATGGAAAGGTAGATTAGATTCCCACATCAGACTATGCAATAATGTGCTTAGCTTAGCTTTGCCTTACTACATTACATAAACCAAGGTGTTTCCTTTTAAAAATCTTGGCTTATAGTTTAGTATGTTATTCAGCTGAATAAGCAATTTGTAATTTGCTTAGTAATTTGTGGATCTGGGTAGCATGCATCTTGCTTAAATCTGCTTCTGTTCGGTGAAGAATAAGGAAAAATCCTATATAGACTATTATATCCAAGCAGCTTCTATTTAGTGGCCCAACAAATAGCCTCTTACTAGTAAGTCCCCTTGTGAATGCAAATAGCAAAGCAGCCGTTGCTTCAGAGAGAAGAATTCATAACCCCTCAAATTATTGCTCATTGTCATATTATTACTTTGATGTTATCTATTTTCCATCACATAGAAATCTGAGTTTTCTGCAAGTATCAAAACCTTATTTGGTCTTGGGGGAAAAACAACATTCGCTCTGCATTACAATAAGATGGCTTTGTTTGATTGTTTGTTCTTTTTCAAAAAAAAAAAAAACCACCTTGTATTATATCTTATGTGCCTCTGTCTTGTTTTCATCTCAATTTTCAGTATTTTGACCTCTCTGGCTGTAATGTATATCAAAATGTCACTAGAAAGTAAAAGCTGTGATCTACTGCAGTTTAAAAAAGGAAGTGGATCAATGGGAGTTCCTGAAGGCAAACTGAGAAATATAAAATGACAGCAGTAATAATCTATAATTCACTATCCCGGGGCACCCACCTTTTCTGTCTAGAGAAATTCATCCATCTTGACTGTGACTCAGATTTTTTAAACAAATTCAGAAATGCTCAAATGCAAGTTTGATTAAAAGGAACTCACAGAGTTGAAATAATCGTCCCAAAGAATTCTGAGTTATGATATGCACTTGCAAATTAGAAGCTGAGCTATGTATGTATGTATGTATGTATGTATGTATGTATGTATGTATGTATGCATGTATGTATGTTCCTTTGAGCCAGTGGTTGCTCCAGATGGCTGCCTAGAAACATCCCCATGGTTTTCTTGGCATGAATTCAGAAGTGGTGTGCCATTGCCTACTTAGAACCTGTTCCAATTAGCTGGCTTAGCCGATTTATAGCTCCATCTTTCACCTCCTGGCAAACATCTTATCGTGGAATTTTTAAGGGAATTTTAATCTTATTTGTATTTTAATTAAATATGGTACAGTATATTTTCTACCTCCTCCGTCTATGTCTAAGTTTATGTATATGTATTCTATTTTGATATGTATATGGTTTTTAATAATGACTGTACACCGTCCAGAGTCCTGTTTAGGAAAGGGCGCGGTTTATAAATAAAAGTTTGTTTGATTGATTGATTGAGAATGTAGAATAATAGGATTGTAAGGGACCTTGGAGTCTTCTAGTCAAACCCCCTGCTCAAGCACAAGACCCTATACTGTTCCAGAAAAGTGGTTGTCCAGTCTTTTCTTGAAAACCTTCACTGATGAAGCACCTACAACTTCCAGAGATAAACTGTTCTACTGATTCATTGTTCTGAGTCTCAGGAAATTTCTTCCTACTTCTAGATTGATCTTCCGTCTGTAACTTCTTGTCCTGCTCTCAAGTACTTCTGAGAATAGGTTGACTCTTTCTTCTGTGTGATAGTGCTGTCTGTGAAATTGTGAGTATTCTTTCGTGGTGTTTGGAGATTCTGGAGATTTGGATGGGGAAGAAGGATCTTCAACCGATATGATGCAGTAGGTGTGGGTTGGTGGCTCATTGGTAGTTAGACGTTTACCATCTTTGGTCCTGGATGGGGTTGCACTGCCCCAGATGGACCCATCATGTAATCTGAGAGTCATCCTATTCCAATGACTCCTGCTCCTACCTTCACTAAACTTCATCTTCTGTGCCAGTTACTTCTTTTCCTGGATTGAGAAGCTCTTTTTTTTCCCTTCACTGGTAATCTGCTCATCTCCCATATGGGCTATTGCAATGTGCTCTGCATGGCAGTACCTTTGGAAAGTATCTGGAAGATACAGATGGTGCAGAATATGGCAGCATGAACGTTCTAAGAATGGTTATGCATATAACACAACTACTACACAAGCTGCATTGGTTTGCTTGGTTTGCTTCTTGGTCCAATTCAAAAGTGTTGATTATCACCTTTTAAGCCTTTCATGGCATGAGGCCAGGTTACCCGAGGAACTGTCCATCCTAATTATATCGGCCTATCCTATCTGCTCAGGCAGGCAGGGTATGTTGTGGATCCAGCCTGGTTGTTGGGTGAGTGTGGCCATGGTGGGCATGGCCTAGTTGACTTCCTGCACCACAACGGTGTGTGTGTGTGTGTGTGTGTGTGTGTGTGTGTTTGCTCTTCTTGGGTTTTGGAGGTTTTTTCTGAGCCTCCGGGAGGGTGAAAATGGCCTCCCCAGGCTCAGGAGGCCCTCTGGAGGCCGTTCCCAAACTTCCAGTAGCCCCGTTTTTCGCCATCACTGAGACTTCGCACATGCCCTGCACTTTCCTGCAACCAAAATGGGCCACGTGTGGATTCCTGGGAAGGGAAGGGTGGGGTGGCCGGGGCCAGCCAGGACTGATTTGGTGGTTCTCTGAACTGCACATAATCTTACCTAGAGGTTTTCCCGAATCCCTGTGAACCCCCAGGAGCCCATCCCTATGCAGATCCCATTGGTTAAAGAATTTAAGTTGTTGGGATCCAAAAAGGAGAGTTTTCTTTGTTATTTCCCCTGCCATCAGGAACCTTTTACCTCAGAGTTGACTGATTCCCCCACTTTTATAGCCTTCAAAAAGAGTATTGAGATCTGGCTTTGCCAATTGGCATGGAAGTCGAACAGTGGTATGTGTCCTTTCCTCACTACGCGTTAGTCTGTGTGCAGCTCAACATACAGCTAAACCCATCTATCCTCCAATAAAAGAGACTGAGGGCATGGATCTGGAAGCTTTATTGAAAGTACGGGATATGGTAAAGCTGGGAAAAATAGGGGTACATACTATAAGAATCAAATCAAAGAATCAAATACAAGATAGGCAGTATTGGGCTACTGCTGAACAGAACGATTAATAAATACAAGTCATTTAAATCTCACCAATGATGCTCTGTGTGTGGGATGTGGGTTTGTGTTTGGATGACCGTGTGCCACAGATTACGATGGATTCTTCTTTGTGCTTCTGCCTTCTCCAAATGCTGAAGGAAATGGAATCTGGCTTCCCAGCGTGTATCTGTTTGGAGAGTCAGGGCTGATGGGTAAAGGGGTTGGGTCAGCTTCAAACAATATAATTGAAATTTGTCCCTCTGGCCAATAGATGGGGATAGAGAACAACAACAGTATATAAAAGTTATATGGTGGGGCATGACAATAGGCAACTCTGGGGATGGCTGGTGTCATGAGAAATACTCTCTGCCCTGTTAACTTTTTAACTTATAAAAACATAACCCTACCTTTTAAACTTTGTTCTTATTTATATACTGTGATTTCTTTTTCATTGTAAGCAGGTTTTTTTCATTGTAAGCCAGAGTCACTTAGTTAAGATGACCCCCCCCTCTCTCTCTCTCTGTCTCTGTCTCTGTCTCTGTCTCTGTCTCTGTCTCTCTCTCTCTCTCTCTCTCTCTCTCTCTCTCTCACACACACACACACACACACACACACACACACACACACATTTTTATAATTATTTCATACTTTATCTATTTGGTTTGGTCATCTGCAGAGGAAAGAAGAAAGGAAATTGAAAATGTGTTATCTTTCTCAACCAAATATCCTTAAAGCTTAGAAGCTTGGAAACACGGTGAGACAGGCACTTTGCAGCTGAGGATGTAGCCTGCCTCCAAGCACCCTCTATGCTGCTTGCTTTCATTTTTAAAGATCAGTTTTACTGCAGTTTGAATTATACCCAACAGGAACCAGAAATAAATCAGTTTGACTCTCAAACATGGCTGACAAGGATCCTAGAGGTCTGGAGTTGCTTTAGAACTGGCTCTGTATGTTCATGCGGAAGCCCTTTAAAAAAATAGACATTTGCACACTTAGCCACATAACTCTGTTCTCTCAGTAAGGCTGTTTATGCTTATTCTTCACAGACGAGCTCAGAAAATCCCAAACGGATTCTGCCATCCCCAATTTCATCTCTAGGGCAGCAGTTTAACTTATCACTGCTTTTCTTTCTTCAATCTGGCTGCGGAAAATAACTTCAGCAATCCCAAGATCAGCAAAAGTTATGTTGAAATGATGAACAGAGAAACTATTAAACCTGCTGATCTCCTTCAAGGGAGATATGAATGAATGAATGAATGATCACAGTTGTAAAATAAGCATTAAAAACAAATGCAGATATAAATGATGATTTGAAAGACACATCTTTATAATCCCTTTTAAAATGTTTATGTTAAAATAGATATAAGGTACGATTTAAAGTAATTTGCATTTATGACACTTAAAATCTTTGGTTTCTGAGAGAGCTCCTTATTATTGACTTTCTATTTTTAAATTACTCCTAGGTTTCCCAGGTAGTGTTTAAATCCATGTGTCTAATTGCTAAAGTATCATAGCCTGTTCTCTCTTTTAACAGCTTCTAAAGCCTGAGTGATAGATCTTACCCTCAAGATCAATCGCCATCCAAATTGAGCATCTGTCTGACAAGTTCTCTATAATGTTTTAGGAGAGGAATCATAGTTCTGGAACACTCACTTTATATGCAGAAATCTAAGATTAAATTCCTTGCAACTCCAAGTAATGTTTGGAAAAAACTCACCTTTGAGTCATTATACAAATTAATATAGATAATATTCAGATAGATTCAGCTAATGGACTGACTCATGTGTATTGGGGTGAACCAGTGGACAATTGTGAAATTTCTCACCAAAATAGCTATCATAATGAATCACAAAATATCCATTTAACAGAATACATCTAAGTAGTGTGTATTAACATAGTGCATTTATGAATGTGCTCCTGATCATCCAATTTATCTTCCTAAGCAATTACCGGCCTACCTTTCTTTTTCTTTGGCAGGAGAAGATACTTTGGCAAATATCTTCTTAGGAGACATTAAAAAGGAAGCCACCCATTGATGCCCTCAAAATATGGGGGTCCGAGCCATTCTTGTAAATGAAGAAACTAGACAAAGGCATTTTTACGAAAAATAACAATGATGATGGCAATGACAATGATGGATGATAATCAACTAAGTGAAATGTTTACTATATAAAATTAAATTAGAGGACATATATTATCAATAGTTGAACAGAATAATAGATGGAAATGATACGTTAAAATCTGATTAGCTTGGAGAGGCCAATAATGAGACTGTTTATAAATTAAGAAGAAATTAAAGTTAAGCTGGAAAATATGGAAAGAAAATAAGATGACTGAAATGTGAAATGAAAATATGAGGTAAAATGAACTATGCAGATTAGAAGATGTAAAAAGGGGAAAACCCGGACAACACTTTGATGATAAAATATGTTTTTTAAAAAACTGTTTAAAAAATGACGATGATTCAATTAGGTCAAGTTTGACAGGAAACCTAATAAGCACTAAAATATCTATGTGCGTTACTTTGATACCTCTGCCTGGTATAAGAATTCTAAGCTAATATGAATTATTAGGACTAAAATTTATGATATATGGATTTATAGGAATTGTTAAGGTTTGTGGCAGCTCTTGCTGCGTATAACATCCAGTTCCATCAAAACACTATTTAATTTAGCCTATTTAGTTAGCAATAGTACTTAGACTTATATACCACTTCACAGTGCTTTACAGCCCTCTCTAAGCAGTTTACAGAGTCAACATATAGCCCCCCAACAATCTGGGTCCCCATTCTACTGACTTCGGAAGGTTGGAGGGTTGAGCCAACCCTGAGCTTACCAATTCCTTAAAACATAAGAAGACAAGCAAGGTATTTTTTTTTTTAATTCAGAACTATCAAGGCTGACAAACAGTATGGCCTTTAAAAAAATACAGCCACACTTTTGTCTGCTGTGCACAATATATTCAGAGAAATACAACCGTTGGATATTACTGACATTATGCATTCAATAAAGCTTGCTTTTCACAGCTCATAAATGCAAGAAATAATAATGGTGTTAAATCAAGCAGCATGCATCCAGAATCAAAGAACATCACGGTAAGCTAGGCGCATTTGAGCAAATCATAGTAGATAGTCAGGTCACATAAGAGACATTATCAAGATCCAGGGACTCTCACTTCACAGGAGGAAAAAGATGTGAAAGCTTAGGGCCACTGGCCCTTTCTCAGTTTGGTTTGGACTGTTTCCAAGATGATCCTAAGAAACAAAGAATGAAATCCTTCTTT
Organism: Natrix helvetica; assembly: GCF_964273705.1. NCBI lineage: Eukaryota > Metazoa > Chordata > Lepidosauria > Squamata > Natricidae > Natrix > Natrix helvetica. Next base: position 21,019,606 of record NC_138549.1, on the reverse strand, counting down.
TTTTCCAGGCACTACATTTGACTGCCTTTTATTGAATGTATGACTTAGCTGAAACCTAATGAGAAGATTTGAAACAAATTTCTGAAATAAGGTAAGTTATAGAACATAGAATCATAGGGCTGGAAGGAACCTCAGGGGTCTTCTAGTCCAACCTCCTGCTTAAGGCAAGAGACATGGGGCAAAATTATTCAGAGAAAAATTGTTCCCTTCCTCCTTTTCTAAAATAAAATATAAAATAAAATCGTTTTTCTCCTCTGGAAATGTCTGTACATCGTAGTGTTGTTTCAAACTGGCAAAGTTGGTTGCTTTTGATCAAGGCAATAGAACAAAATTCCTGTAATAGTATAGGAAAAAAGCCACTGCCAATGTTTTAGATAGAAATGGGATGGTGATTTGGGATGTCCTTTTAATTCCCTTCCCAGGAAATCAAAGATATGCACTTTTTTCCGCCCTGCACAGCAGCGAACTATTCAACAAATACTGTTTTATTGCAGTTTAAAGGATTAGCTTTTCAAAGGCCCTTTACTGTATTTTGTTTGTAGTAATTTAGGCATAATGAGCTTGGTGAATAGACAGGGCTCAAAGGAAGCATATACACAGAGGTAAAGCAAAGATGTGGTTATTGGACATAATAAAAAAAAATCCAAAAATCAAGAATGTTTCATCTCTTGTTTGTGTCTCAACGTACATTTCAAGCTTCACTCAGAGGCTTTAGTAGGGACATTTCATAATAACTGCTACATATGTCAACACCATTCTCAACATTTAGTGCTATATAAACTACATTCATTTCCATAATAATTCATGATGATGCTCCGCTGTCTAAGGACTTGTGACAGAATCTGAAATCATGCCTTCTGTAGGTCTAAAACAGGTCTGTCAAACTCAATTTCATTGAGAGCCATCTCAGAGCTGTAGTTGACCTTGCCGGGGGTGTTGGTGTTCGTGGTCAACTGGATGGGTGTGACCAACTGGGTGGGCCCGTTTGACGCCACTTCCCAAACTGCTGGCATGTTTCCTCTTTGCAATGGGTAGGCCAGGCCGAAGCCACACTGGCCCAATCTTTCCTCTTTGCATTGGGCAGACCGGGCTGAAGCAACAGGCGCCAACCCCTTACATTTTCCAGGATGTCCCCATGAGTCGCATCTGTCTATGACGCGGGATGAATCTGGCCCAAGGGCCTTGAGTTTGACACCCTTGTTCAAAAATGTTACTGTGCCCATAAGTTCTCAGGAAATGATACTTTACCTCTCTCTGTTGGTTTCCTCAATTTGAATTAGTGCAAACGAGGCTGAATAGTTTCTGAGACTATGCAGGCTTGTTTAGTTTTAGGCCTAAATCTTTAATTTCCACTGTTTCCTGACTAGCTTCTGCTGTTAAAACAAACAGTATATTTTGGTCACAGAAAGTATTACATAAGGTTCTTTGTTCCTTGACCAACTGATGAATGCCTGTCTCAGCAACAGCTAATAGTTGCTGCAAGATTCTCTGCCGGGTTTGAGTCCAGCTGCAATTGCTCATCAAATTAAATTGCATCCTGGACTCAGTGGCGGACAGCTTTGGTGCATGGTTGCCTTTCAATAATGCACAACTCTATTTATTGCATTCCAATTCCAGAAATTGGAAGGTAGTAGGCATAGAGCACAGGGATTTTCATTGCTTTAGCTCCCTTCATGCACAAACTAATATTGCTTCTATTTGTGCTTTTGGTTTGGAAGATAACTTTCATTAACTTCTCTCAATCTATGTATTCCCAGAGAGTAGACAATGTTGACCAGATCCTACCTAGCTTCTCTGGCTCAGTATTTTGGTTTAGTGCAGGGGTGTCCAAACTTGGCAACTTTAAGACTTGTGGACTTCAACTCCCAGAATTCCCCAGCCAGCTCTGCTGGCTGGGGAATTCTGGGAGTTGAAGTCCACAAGTCTTAAAGTTGCCAAGTTTGGACACCCCTGGTTTAGCGATTTCCTTCTGTCAGTGTTACTTCCTCAGCAATATTACCAGGTCATCAGTAGAAGTTGATATAAAAGCCAGTTCTTTGTATATAGGCAAAGCGCAAAATGAAGCACTTTGTTTAATGTTGTGTTAAATGATCCACATCGTGTTTGAAATCCTTTATGCTCTTTTGTATTTTGTTGTTTTATTTTTCTGTATTTTTCAGTCCAAGTGATTTTTTTCCTATAAATGTCTTATTTAAATTCTTCATATAGGGGTGCTATATTCACATCCACTTACATTCCTTTTTATGTTGCAATGCTCAACAACAATCTGTTTATTAGGTGCTTCATTAATAGGGAAAATATTTTATTGCAGTTTTCACTCGTATATTTGCAAATAACGTTTTGTAACTGGTCAGATTTTTAGATCTGATTAGCAGCAAGTCAATTCTGAATGCTCATTTACATCCCCTGGCCTACTTGTCATGTTATAGAAGAATCAACAACCAGGTTTTTGTTACGTGTGGACTTCATATCTGCTGCTGCTACTTTTCTTCTTTGTTGGTCTGCCCTTTGGATCAATGAATTATATATTTCAATTTACTGGCATGAAAGAAAGATGGGCAATATGCCTTTGATGATGCCAGTGGATCATTTGACTTCAACACCTGCAGTTAAGTTGTGTTTAATTTTGTTTTGTCTAATTTCAACCAGTTGTTTAAAAAGTTCTTAATTGATGGTGGAGGTGGTGGGCTGCTTCATGTCCACCTTACTGTTCTTTTCATAATCTAAAGATCATTACAGCATTTCTTGCATCTTCTTTGAAGGTCACACTGTTATTAGCGACTACTTTGTATAATGATTTAGAGCAGTTTTTCTCAACCTCAGCCAAATTAAGATGCATGGACAGCAAATTTAAGATGCATGGACTTCAATTCCTAGAATTCTCCAGCCAACCTTCTGGCTGGGGAATTCTGGAAGCTGAAGTCCATGCATCTTAAAGTTGCTGAGGTTGAAAAAACTGATTTAGTGTATAGAAACTATAAGGTTTCCCTATAACCATCAAGAGTGCCTTCCGTGCCTCTATTTCATATTTCACCTTTTTTTTTCCCCTTGGGAATATATGCACCAAATACTTTGCTATGTTCCAATGAGCCATGATAGTGCAGTGGTTAGAATTCAGTACTGCAGGCTACTTCTGGTGACTGCCCGCAGTTTGATTCTGACCATTTCAAGGATGACTTAGCTTTCTGTCCTTCTGAGGTTGGTAAAATGAGGGTCCAGATTGTTGGGGGCAATATGCTGATTCTATAAACCAGTTAGAGAGGGCTGTAAAGCACTGTGAAGTGGTAAATAAGTCTAACTGCTATTTCTATATTAAGTTTTTTTAATGTGGAATTTTCTTCCTTTTCATCTTTACTGGTCAATTTTTTTGTAGTCCAATATTTCTCTGGTGCTCTAGAATCTGTCACCATACGGACACTCCTTTACTTATAACTACTCATTTAGTTACCTGTTCTGACCACCCTTCCTCCTTCGCCCACACAGAACCCACTCTGGAACAATACAAATGAACAGGGTTTATTTTACCGACAGACAGAAAGTTCCATGGCAGTAAACCACCACGACAAAGCTCACAAATACAAGACACGAAAGCAGCTATCCAGCCTGCTATGTTTCAAGACCAAAACTTCTTGCAGGAGTTCTTTGTTGACTGCTGCAAAGGGCGTATGCACAGTCAACCCTTTTATAGCCTGAAGAGGAGTCTCCTGATCAACAGCTGAGAGCCCTTACCGCCGATAATTGCGCCCTCGCTCCTTGCGTCTATGGGCGCGGCGATAATGGGTGTCCAGGAACTCCCTGTTAATCTCTGACTCACTGTCTCATGACTCCTCCCCACTGCTCCAAGGCATGACATCAGGAGCCCTCCTCCTCTGGCTCTCACCGCTGCTCCATGCCTTAGGCGCCTCCTGGTGGCTGACCAGACTCTCCGATCCCTGCTCAGAGTCGGAACCCTGTCCAGGATCCTCCACATCCTCCTGAGCCGACTCATAGGGACCCTCACTCTCGGAGTCTGGTGGCAGCGGCAACGGCTCCTGCTGGGCCACAACAGTTTATTTATTTATTTATTTATTCTTCGCATTTCTAGACCGCCCCCTCTCCTAAAAAAGGACTCGGGGCAGTGTACAGTCTACACAACAAATAACAAATAATAAATACAGATATAAATATAGATATAAATATACATACATATGGAGGAGGGTAAAAAATTAAAAGAACTGTACAGAAGAATATAAACATGGTTCTGAAAGCCCTAAAATCAATTAGATTTAAAACCATACCCATTAAAATACCAGTTGAGAATATATTTCCAGGAGGTAACAGTTGTAACAATTATAATTATGCCAGGCCAGCTAATCGAAACAGGTGAGTCTTCAATTTTTGTCGGAAGGAGCGGAAGTCTGTGGTGGTTCTAATATCGGGGGGGAGGTCATTCCAGAGGGTTGGGCCCATCACAGAGAAGGCCCTATTCCTTGGCGCCGCCCGCTGGCATTGCCATTACCATACAGTTACCATTCCAAGTTGCAGCATCACTGAAAAAAAGCAACTTATGTCTGGTTTTAACATTTATGACCATTGCAGCATCTTCACAGTCACATGATTGAAATTTGGATGCTTGACAACTGGCATGTATTTATGATGGTTGCAGTGTCTTGGGGTCATTTGATCATCATTTGCAAACTTGTAACAAACAAGGGGAAGCCAGATTCACTTAACCACTGTGCTACTAACTTAACAAGTGCAGAGATTTACTTAACAACTGTGGCAAGAACGGTGGTAATATGAGGACTACCTGTATATTTCACTGTTAAATCAGCCTCCTCTTCTCTTCTTACTTCTTTTTCTCAGATAAAGGCAGAACAGATGTTCGGTATTCTATTCTAGGAAATCCTCAATTTGCTTACTGTAAACTCAGCTCTGTTGTCATACTGAAGCTTATGGTCTTGCTTCCAAGGAAGGCTACAAAGGAGTAGAGCTATTAAACAATTGTACTTTAGGTGTTCCTCAATATCATCCAGCTTTGCCATCAGTTCTAGCATTGTCTTTACAGGATCCTGCATTTGCTTTTCTCTGCTAAACCTCATTTGGTATAAAAAATTCTTAGGAGAATCAGCATGCTATTAATCTCTCCTTCATTCAGTGCACAGTACATGTCACATCCTCTTTCCTTATATGGATTAACTGATCCTCTTCTATTAAAATCCTTAACTGGCCCTTTGCTTGCCTGTCATTCTTCCCCAAGGCTCTGGGTTATCTGTGCTCTGCAAATGGTTATTACCTCCTGTAGAGAAGAGCATTTCTAGTGAGTAGATCCACAGCTGGTGATTCTGATTATTTGGATTGCTGAAAAGCTTGAACTCAGAGTTGACAGCACTCGTCCTGTTCAGGGATTCTTCTTTAGCTTACATACAATCAGCAGGATATCCTGGGAACTTTCTCTGTGTCCTCTGTTCTTTCCAGCCTTCTTCTGGTTCAAAGACATAATCTGCATAGTCCATAATCTGTCACAGAAGGTTTATGTTGTTGTTGGTTAACAAAGAACTAGTCACTATCCTTTTAAATGACATTTTACATGATATGAGATAGACAGGCACAACATGCTTGATGAAAAGGCAAAACAAGCATGTATTCACAGTTTGAGCATAAAAACTGTAACCAAAACAGGTGTACTGCACACATGAAAGATATTCCTTCTACTAGAAGCAGTTAAAGTAACATCATCAGTAACAATATCCACAAGAATTCCCATCACTTTCTTTCATTGTCTTTCTCCGTACATTTCAGCTAGAACAATGATATTTAGTGCTCTCCCTAACCCATCTTCATCATTACACATTCCAAAAACTGTCACCAATTCATATTGCACCTTACCTCTTTTTTGTTTGTTTGCTTGTTTCCAAACTTGCAGTTCTACAGAGCTTCTGGGCATGCATTTTCCTATTGTCTCCTGCTTCAGCTGCCTCTACGTTTCTGGATTCTTGTACCTATTTATGAGGCCCACCTACAGTATTACTTCCAAGAAATCATTACTTCCCCTCCCTCTCCCTCTCTCTCTTCCAAGATATTTTAATGCAACAGAGGAATGATATCTTTGCAGGAGGATAGTTTCTCATGCTATGATTTAGTTTTGCTTTGCTTGTTTGTTTGCAAATGACCAAATAACTATACATCTAGAACATGAATTTATTTATTTGTGTTTTTTTTTTGTTTATTTATTCCCAATGTTACTAAAGGGGCATGGGAAGTTAAATGTAACCTAACTCTCTCAAACAAATGTTAGGACAGTCAAAAACTGAAGCAAAAAACACAAATGCATTCAACTTTTTTTGAATTTATATTACAATGACAACTGTATAATTAAATAAGCAAGATAATTAGATAATATACAGTAAAATAAGATAATGTATGGTAAAATGAGGCAAATGTCAAAACATTGTCCAATATCTAACTCAAAACAACATTTACGGTTATATTCACTTCTTGAGTTAGAAGACAGAATTTAGCAATTGCAATAAAATATTAAGATCTCTTATCAGCTAAAAGCAGTCATGTATAAAATTCATCAGAATCTCCTAGACATTGATGGAAAAGAATCTTGATCAGCCTAGATTAAAAAAAAAAAAAAACTTATGTAAAACTTTATTCACCGTACCCAATTCATATGAGCAAATTCTCTTTAGAGACAAGGTGTTCTTTTTTTAAAAAAAATCTACCTGTTAGCCAAGCTGATGCTAGGGATTGAAGTTGTACTAAAAGCCAATTGGTGTGAGTACTGATAGACATCTGGAGTAATTCTTCAGAAGTTTCTAACTGATGGATATGGCTTGAAAACTGTCTTAGATGATTATTGAGTGCCTTCTAGTTCTTCCTTAGATTTATTATTCCCAAATATAATAATTGCCTAGGAGAGAGTCCTAAAGGATTTGAATCTATGAGGTGGTATTAATGGCAATAACCCTGTTGGTACCAGGATAAGGCTTAATCAGGTTGACAGCATAGCTAGTCATACTTTGGAGCAGCCCTGCTTCTAACCTTAATACTGAGAGAGGAGGAATATATCCATTGGAAAGTTGCAGGCAGTAAGGCCTGGGAGTGGGCTTCCAGGCCTCACTGAACCAAAGTTTTAAACTAACATGATTGCAAAATGTACCAGACATGTTTCTAATGTGCTGCATTTTCTGCAAAATATGTACTTTTATGGATATACAGTATTTAGAGCAGGAAGAATGAGACAGTGGGAAATGAGGAACTGAAAGTAACAAGTGTTTGAGCGCTTCAAATCTACACGGGTGTTTACAGAAAGTGACAGTCAGTAAGAAAGAACAAGGAAGTGAAACTATGGAATGCTTATGTCAGTAAAAAAGAAGGTATAAGAAATGTGGCTTGAGATGAGAATGGTGTGCTTTGCCAATAGCCATCCTTGTAGGACCTGCTATGTGTCATTGGACCCCATTGCAATGGTTTAACAAAGTGATTTTTTTCTTTTGCTTTTTTCTTTTGGTCCAAATTTTAGAAACAATAAACCTCTGATCTTAAAGTAAGATTTATTGCTTGTGGTTTGCCTTCGGTTTTTTTTATCAGGAATATTTTTTATGATAATACTATACTGCATATCCAGAAGTTAAAAAAAAGAGGAAAATAACTCTTTTTAAAAAAACTCCTCTTTTTTTTGCAGGTGGAGTAGAACTCCAAACTATGTTCCATATAAAAATTAGCAACTGTGTTTTGCAATCAATAGCTTTATAGCTGCAGGAATGACGTTTGATCTTTGTTTGAATAAGTGCCCTAGCCCTTTTGTGAAACATGAAGGTAGAATAATTGACATGAACAAATCTTCTTTAAGAAGCTTGGAAAAGAAGCACCAAGGTATGTATTTGTAACATTTCACTCGCTCTATGTCATAGATTCACCTTATTACAGAAGATCATGGCTTTTGTCTTCTGCTGGTTAATAATTACTCTCCCCTCTTAACAGTATTGAACAAGGGCCTTGAGGGATGTCCTTAGGCCACCCTGGGTTAATGGCAAGATGTCAGCATCATTCACACAAAGCCAAATGGGAAGTATTTTGTCTGCCAGCCTGGAGGCAACATAATCAATTCATGTAGGTGTCACAAGAAATGTTGCATAAATATTATCAGGAAGAAGTCAAGATGCAACCTTGCTTAAGTCATTTGGTCATTGAACCTGAATTGGGAAGACACTCACTGTGACTGCTTCATATTTTGGTACTGTTGAGCAGTTTAACAGCAGCAACATCCTTTGTCAATTGTGGTACTGTAGTTCTCCCCCCCCCCCCCAAATCAGAGGACATTTATAAAGGAATCAAAGCCACCTTAAATGCACAAAAACAACACATAAATAAATAAAAATAAAATTAATCACTTCTGCTGCTTGTGATACTTTCAAATGTTGCAAAATCAAACAATGATATATTGTACATCTGCTCTGGAACCTACCTCCTCATACTCATCCTCATACTAAACTATAGACTACTAGCTACATACCTGCACAAGCAAATCATTAGCCTCTGTTTTCAACTAAATGCAGGAGAACTTGGTAACAACTCTGGTATTACAGAAAAAAAAGAGAGCAAAGGACCTTGAGGCACTACAGATAATGGTTGACTTACAATCGTTTATTTACTGATTGCTTGAAGTTGCAATGACACTGAAAAAAGGGACTGATGACCAGTCCTCTTACAATAATCATAGCATCCCCATCAAATAATCAAAATCCAGGCACTTGTCAACTGACATATATTTATGATGGTTGTACTAATTGTGGTCATGTGCTCACCATTTGCTGACCAGTGAAGCTGGATTCATTCACCAACTAAATGATTCACTTAACAAGTGCAATTGTTTATTTAACAATTGTAACAGAAAAAGTAATAAAAGTAGCTGCATTTCAGTTTTTAAAAAATCCTTGTTTAGCAATGGAAATTCTGACCCCAACTATAGTCATAGGTTGAGGACTGCCTCAACCCAAATTATGAATTACAATGTATTGGATGATCTAACAGTTAAATTTTTTGGATGTAACTATCTTCAAAAAGCATATAAAATACATAGAGATATTCTTCTACCACCATTACCAAATCTTATCTTTGGAGTAACATTTTACCTCCCCCCAAAAATGAAGGTATTACCTAGAGGCTTCTGAATTTATTCTTACTTGGTCTGAAGCTTTGTGTGAGTGGAGACAGTAATATGTAATAGGAAAAAATCAATTCTACAATAATGTTTGTTTCTATCTCAAAGTTAAAGCCATAAACATTTTGTTTGCCTGGTTTTCTTAATCAGTGTGAACAATGAATGTTCTTGGGACTTTTATATTCATTTTAGCAATTTTATTTGGAGTCATGCTACTTGCTCTCCTTTGACAGGCTGACTTCCTCCTTGGGCTGTTAGCCATGAATTACTGGTGTTTTTAATAGATTTTCTGCATGCGTGATCTCATTTATATGCTTTAACTTTTCATCTCAGAGAAAACCGCTTCTTAAAAAGCAAGCAAACAAGACAAACAACACCCCCTCAAAAACTCAATAGAAGTCTTGGATGAAAAACTAACAAAATACACAGATATGCTTCCCAGAATGGCATCAGCATGTGCAGTTCTTCATTACATGATCCAGAAAATACAAGATAGCTTTTAGATAAGAATCTAATTGCAGTGCAGAGCGATACTGTATGAATAAGCTACTGCTTTCCTGGCAAAGGAAATTGGCAAGACTAGAGGATACGATAAAACAATAACCATGTTTTGAATTTTAAGTAGATTTCGCTGCATTCAGCAGTAGGTTCTAATCATATATTTCATGGGTAGACAAGTATGAAACCCAGAAGTCTTACAAGGCTTCAGAATGTACACATATACACACATTATTTCTTAGATGTGCTATCTGTATGTTTAATTATTATGATAGAGACGATGAATGCAGATAACCATTTAGGAAGCTAAAATGTAAAATAAAGATCAATGTCTATTTGAACAAGCTAGGGGAAAGTAAATGAAATTCAGCATTAGGGAAGGTTCTATAAGAATATTTTGTTATACACAAACAGAGAGAGAGAGAGAGAGAGAGAGAGAGAGAGAGGGAGGGAGAGAGAGAGAGAGAGGGAGAGGGAGAGGGAGAGAGAGAGAGATACAATCTTTCACAGAAATTGGTACACAAAAGGCAGACCATGTATCCTTTAATTAGGAACTTTCTTCCATTTTTGTTTTTATTATTATTATTATTATTATATATTACACCTATTTCTTTATAGGCTCAATTTTAATTTTGTCTTGGGCCATAATTACATTGATATTCATTCATAATGGGTGGGCAAGTTTGACAGAAAGGCACAGACCTTTTATATTTACTGCTTCTCATTTGAAGAGAACTCATTTTCCAAAGTTTATAGCTTTCAGGTAATAAACTTAATTTTTCTCCATTTTTTTCTTCCTGGCTTTTGCTGTTAGTTTCCTAGAAACAATAGATGTTCTTCAATTGTTACCTGCATTGCTTATACTGGACCACTTATGTAATCATGAAATGGTGATAATAAAAAGGAGTTAATTTCTACAAAATATAAAGATTCTGAAAACCATTTCATCAGACTGGAAATCCAGCTGATTAAATGACCTGTTGAATCAGTAAAGAAAAAAAAAAGATGAGGCAACCAGGAAACTGAGACTTGACGTAGATTAATCAAATTGACTTCTCTTTGTCATTGTTCACCTTCTATTTGTACAATAAGTAGTTGATCTAATCTGGGCATTCCTGACTTTGCCTCTAGTTGACGTTCCTTGAGAATGAACCCAAACATATTTTTCCTTTCCTTAAGCAAGCTCCACCCAACTCTAACTTGACCAGTGTAAACAGCAAATGCTAGAATCATCAATAGATAAGAATTTTAAATCAACATTTTGCAGTGTAAGAAAAGGACAGAGAATAGCATATTTAGCTCAGGAAATTAATAGAATGGGATTTCATAGATAAAATCTCTATTCAGAAGCTTGCCAGACCATTCCTGTGTTGTTATTATTATTTAACTGAATAGAAATGTACACACAAAAAAAACACTACATGATAATATCTCTGATAATATAATGCAATATAAAGTGAGGAATCAGCACAGTAGGTGATGTTTAAAAAGTTCCTGTAGATGTTACTCTGCTAGTCATTAACAACTATGTGGGGCAATGCTCATCTTCGTTTGAAGCCCATTGAGCCAGTGCTGTCTAAAGACCTATCCATGGTCAAGTGTCCAGCATGATGTCATGGAATACTGCTATCTTCCCATTGAAAGGGTATCTATTTATCTACTCACATTTGCATGCTTTCAAACTGCTAGGTTGACAGGAGCTGGGGCAAGGATGGGAGCTCACCCAGTGGTGTAGAGCTCAGGTCTTGAACGTGGGCTGCTGGATTTTCAGCTGACAAGCCCAGCTCTTAACCACCACGATGTCCTAGGATGATGGGAATAGGGTCAATTATTTTAAGAACTGGCAATGCTCTAGACCCAACATAGATGACCCTACCAATTAACCTTCACCATAATTCAAATGTGACATTTTCTGACAGCAATTGAAGCTAAGCCAAAGTTAAAAAGGCTTGTGGAATTTCAATAAAATAGTCTACTATTGGTAGAAAGTACATAATCTCAGATTCAGACATCCTTTACATTTATTTATTAAATTTGTTGATTAAATTGCTCTGCTACCCATCTCCTTTATAAGGTAACTTTGATAAGGAGAGAAATACTAACCCCAACTGCCACCTGCCAAGTAAGGTACAGAAACAACCACAGCAAAATTTGATGCTCAATGCTTCATCTCATCCTGGATAGAAGTAGAGGTGGTAGTCTACCAGTTCAGACCGGTTCACCCAAAATGGTAGTGCAAATCCCGGGTGGTCCTGCCCACCCGTCCCGGCTCTATGGCATCCCATTTAGGTCCTTTTTTTGCCAAAAGCATATGCACGGAAGGCTGTGCACATGCACAGAGGTGGTACATGCAAGCTTGCCCACACTCACATTTGTAAACCAGTAGGGAAGGTAAGTGAATACCACTTCTGGATAGAGGACCCAGTTCCGCAAGCTAGTGAAAAAGAAAAACTGGATAATGATAACACCATAACTTTTTTCTTTGATGGAACAGACAAATTTGGCATCCAATGTTCTGTTGTAGAGGCACTGGGCCAGGGATGGGTTTCAACCGGTACGGACCGGTACGGCCATACCAGATGGTGAAATTTAGCATGCTTCCTGTACCCATTGGTGCAGAGGCCCCGTACTGGAACACTCCCTCCCCTGGCCTGCCTCGTTCACTTGTCCTGCCCATCCACACCATGTTGCCGAAAAGTTCTCAGAACAAGAACCAGAAGAAGAAATAATTGGTGAGTAGCTAGGGGAGGGTATTGGATAAGAGGAAAGAGGCAGAGGGGCTGGAAGAGTGTTTGGGTTTTAAAACTTCGGAGGGAATCCAGGAAGAGGAAAGAGGCAGAGGGGCTGGAAGAGTATGTGTAAGGTGGCCAGTAATGTTGAAGACTGGCAAGGACAGTCATCTTCCTTCTGTAAGTAGCTATTTTATTGTTTTGTGTACTTATTTAATCTTATTTAAGTAGTATGTGTACAAAATAATACATTTCCTTTTTATATATCTTCTTTTTGTAGGTCATTCTTTTTTTTTTAAACAAAGTTTTATTGTTTTTTTTAAAATTTTACAGGGAAAAAGGTAGTGGAAAGGTACAAATTGTGGCGGTTGCAATGTGCGGTAGGTGCCCCCTCCCTCCATACTCAAAGTATACATTTACAGAAAATTCCATTACTAAATAGTAACATATAGTCAGCATATAAATTCAATTAATAATTTCGGTCAACTTATGTCAAGCAGATTTTTTACTCATTTTTGTGATCTGAGTTTTCTCGGTGTTGCCCCATCTCCCCCCGCTGGCAGAGCTCCGGCCCCTCCCGTGTCCTGTGTATCTGGTGTAGGATCATCTGATTTTTCTAAGAGGGCTTTGTTTTTTTCCATAAAGGCCTGTGCCTCTATGGGTTGTAGGTCATTCTTTGGGGCAAAGAATTCAGTGACATCACTTGGCCACTCTCACACGGTCACATAACTGCCAAGCCATTCCCACTCAGTCACATGACTGCCAAGTTACTCCCACCCAGTCACATGATCACCAAGCCACTCCCACAAAACAGGCCACACCTCTATCTATTTTTAGAATAGGTTCTAAACAATTTTAAAACCCACCACTGCACTTGGCTGCAAAAATCCAGATGTGAATCTGCAGAAATAGAGCAGATTATGCCAACAGAACTCTTTCCCATAAATGGGGAAATAATGTAACCAGATGAATACCAATGCAAAAAGTATTTGCGGCTGCCTGGATTTTTGCAGCCCAGATATGAAAATTTCAGTGTACTTAATATACATAGCCTTCATAGACATGTTCCAGGTTCTCCATCGAAAGGTGATGTTTCATACCTCTGTAGTATGACAACGGTGGGTGAACTTATTGCATGTGCAGAGAAAACTGTTCACCCTAGATTTAGTGGGCATATAATTTTCAGAATTGTCACTCAACGTTGTAAAGTTCCATGATGCACAATTTGTAGTTTGCTTTGTTGACAGGTAGCGGAGTTTCTAAAGAAGTTACAAGAATCCTCCTATACTCAGTTCTTCATACTTGCATTCTTTCATGTTTTGGTTTGATAGATGTATTATTAATGCTTAAATGATGCTTTAAATTCTCACATTCTTCTCCCCCCACTTGTTTTAAATTTGTTTTCTTTTGCCAATATGTCTCTCTCTTTTTTAATCTGGTCATATTTTCGGTTATCTCAAGAAAGCTTTTCGTGTTGCAGTTTGTCTAGACTCTCAATAACCAGTCTGGCAACGTCTTAGATTTGGGATATCTTTGCCAAGTTGTTATATCGATTTTAGCCTTTAAAGTGTTATTTTAGAATGCTGAGTCCACATACTTCTTCCAACAGTATCTGCGATTACCTCTTATCATTCTTTTTCAGTATCCTGGTTCTCTCTTAGGAAGACTGGCACTTGACTTGTATAGATAAGATACTTTATTGCAGGAACCTTAGTTACAATTAAAAGTCTTTGCAAAGACCAAAAACCTGGTTTTATATATTTGTGCGCATGTGTGTTTGTCCCAAAGTTTAAATCCAGAGCTTGTTTTACTCCTGCTCTTTTATAACAGACTGTCATCCATTTCTTAACCCCATTTTTTAAATTACATCTGGCTAGTGTTTATAACAGATGCGGTGGCTTAGCGGCTAGGACGCTGACCTTGTCAATCAGAAAGGTCAGCAGTTCAGCAGTTTGAATTCCTAACACTACTAGCACCACGTAACGGAGTGAGCTCTCATTACTTGTCCCAGCTTCTGCCAACCTAGCCGTTCGAAAGCATGTAAAAATGCAAGTAGAAAAATAGGGACCACATTTGATGGGGATGTAACAGCATACTGTGCACCATTGGCATTTAGTCAAACCGAATACATGACCACAGAGATGTCTTCAGACAGCACTGGCTCTTTGGCTTTGAAATGGAGATGAGCACTGCCCCCTAGCATCGGGAATAACTAGCACATTTATATTTACTTTTTTTAGTGTTTATAAATTAATTATGTGTTATTTCTGGCTCCGGTCCAGCACTAGACTCTGTAGGCCATGTTTTTTGTTTCTGATATTATATGGAAAATTGGCTCATAATGTAACCAGATATTCAAAACAATTGGATCCTTGGATTATTTTTTTCAAGCTAGTAGAATGGCAGAGTTGGAAGGGACCTTGGAGATCATCTAGTCCAACCCCTTGTTTGAGCAGATCCTATACCATTTCAGACAAATGGCTGTCCAGTCTCTCCTTGAAAGCCTTCAGTGTTGGGGCATCCATAACTCCTGAAGGCAAGCCATTCCATTGGTTGATTGTTCTCGCCATTAGGAAATTTCTCCTTAATTCTACATTGCTTCTCTCCTTGATTAATTTCCATCCATTGTTTTTTTGACTTGCTTTCCGGTGCTCTAGAAAATAGATTGACCCTCTCATCTTTGTGGCAGCCCATCAAATATTGGAATACTGTTATCACGTTTCTCTTCATATGGTGTATGCTCATTCACACACTCACTCACTCACTCACTCATTCATTTTCTACATATATGTTTTATTGTTACACAATAGCTTAAAATCAGTAAATTATGGAATGACTCATAACAGGGCACACAACATAAACAACATAAGAATTGGATTATACTCAACTTCAGTCATCAGCTGACATGAACACTGATTTAAGTACTGGCTTTTGTAGAACTCTGCACAGTCTGCAAAAAATTTTCCCATTATGCAAGATAAAATCGTTTTGGTTTGATAGAAGTAAAGACATGTAAAATTGCTCTGAACAGCCTGAGAATTGCAGCAAAAGAGGTGTAATATACTTAGTACAGAACTCTTCATGAAAGACACAATATAATAAAACATGCATAACATTCTCTATCAATCCTGATCTGCAAAGGTAGGCAAGAGACTCATAATCAGAGGACAGATGCAGTATCAGACGTAAAGTTAAAGAATCAATAATAATGCAACCACTTGCAAACATTTACAGTTCATTCTAATGAAACTATGTATTTGAATATTTTTTAAAAATAATACCTTACTTCAGAATACATTTCATGTTTTGGCTGATATGCTGCATAACAGCATGGATGCATTTTATAATAGGGAGTTTATGGATATTACACCATAAATGAAAAATGTAGACATTTATACAATACCTTCTCTACACATCCTCTTTTTGTGTTCATCCTTCTATAACTGACAGATACCATGAAGACTTATTTTCTGCCTTCTTGTAAACCTCAGTTTTAAGACCTATCTGATAATTTGGCCTAAGTTTACCATTATATTGGTTTTTGTAAGTGTGCATGACCCTTTCCCCCTCTAACAGTATAGATTATTAGTATTTAATTATTGTATGTTTCTAGCTGATTTTTCCAGATGGAGAAAGTGACTGACGGGATTTAACAAAACAAATGTCATCTGTATATCTTTCAAAGCCATGCCATCTTTCTCTGTCTTGCACCACCTGTAAATCATTATAGCCATTCAGACAAATATAAACTCATTTCCGGAGCTAGACAGCTTTTTAAGGCATGCATTTTGCCTGGCTACCAACACTGCTTCAGAAAAATAAAACAGATAAGTATTAGTTCCGACGGCTGATCTTTTTCTAGTGCGTATGTTTCTCCCACTCATTTCCTTGCCCTTATAACTGCAATGACATGTTCTTGACGCAAAAATCACCTCCTTCTCCCATTTGGCACAAGATATTTTATTTTCAATCTTTGTTGAAGCAAACCTTTCCATTCAAATATACAAAACTAACTGCTTATACAGAAAGTCTCCACTAGGGATCTCCCTTGCTTTATAATTAGGCAATTTGGTGCCTTAGACATCTATTTCTCCCTCTCTTGGTCTTGGTCTCTCTGTATCTGTCTCTGTCTGTCTGTCTGTCTCTCTCTCTCACACACACACACGCACACAGTCTCTCTGTCTCTCTTGGTCTCTCTGTCTCTTTCTCTCTCTATCTATCTCTGTGTTTCTGTCTCTGTCACTCTCTTCGTCTCTCTGTCTCTCTGTCTCTCTCTCTCTCTCTCTCTCTCTCTCTCTCTCTCTCTCTCTCTTTCTGTCTCTCTGTCTCTCTCTCACTTTCTCACTCTCTCTGATTGTCTGTCTCTGTCTCTCTGTCTCTGTCTCTCTGTCACTCTGTCTCTCTCTAGGGAGATATGGTAAAGGTTTTGTTTTGCTTTTCTCATCCACACTTATACTTCTGCATTGATAATCATTAATCGAAAATATAGGATCTGCCTGTCTGAGGAGATCAGCACTTCCTGACGAATCATGCTACTCACCTCTTCTTTTTCCGCCCAAAATCAATTAGCCACCCAAGAAAGGCTTGAAGCATACAATATCCGCATGTTCATTTTTCTTCTCCCCATCTCCAAATTGTGATGAGAAGATCTTAATAAACTGAATGGGTTTCAGTTTTCTTTGTAAGAATCAGTTGAACAGCATCCTGCCATGCAAGAACAATGTCCAAACTTCTGCCCTCTGGCACAATGCTTATAATTAAGGCAAGCACCAAGCCAGCAATGAGTAAGAGTAAGAATTACAAACAGGCATAGTCTTTGGATTTGATACAATTACAGATAGTCCTCAACTGGCACCCACAAGTGAGCCCAAAATAGTTAGAAAATGTGAGGGCTGGACAAAATATTAAAAAGAGTGCTTTATGAAGCACACTGCCAACACTTCTGCTGCACTTTATGGAAGGCCTTTGTGATTCTTTCAAGGTTTTCTTGGACTGTGTATGTGGAAATAACAACAGGACTCCTGGTATGTGTCTCCTGGTATGTGTCTCCTGGTATGTGTCTCTTGGTATGTAAACAGTAAACAATAACAGAGTTGGAAGGGACCTTGGAGGTCATCTAGTCCAACCCCCTGATTACGCAGGAGACCTGTACTAGGGATTCAAACTGCCGAACTGTCAACCTTTCTGATCAACAAGCTTAGTGTCTTAGCCACTGAGCCACCTAGTCTCTTGGCATGTGGTATTTACCATATTTTTCAGAGTATAAGACACACCTTTTTCCCTCAAAAAGAGGCTGAAAATCTGGGTGCGTCTTATACACTGAATAAAAGCATATTTTTTTTGCCTCCCGAAACCCTGCCCCTTCACCAAAATGGCCATGCATAGCCTTTAAGAGTCTTTCAGAGTGCTCTTAGGGGCTGGGGAGGAAAGAAATGAATGAAAAATGGGCCATTTTTGTTCAATTTTGCCTTCCATCCCCCAGGAGCACTCTATAAGCCTCCTAAAGGCTATTCATGTCCTTGTTTTGAGAAAAAAAAAACAGGCCATTTTGGGAGGTTTTTGCAGAGTGCAAAAACTTTTTCTTTTAATTTGCCCCTTCAAAATCTTGGTGCGTCTTATACTCCAGTGCATCTTATACTTTGGAAAATACGGTATATGCATGTGATTGTGCAAATCAACTTTGTACAGCTACACTGAGTCTTTGGGTGTGTATGGGTACCTTTGCACATTACTTAGAACATAGAATCACAAGGCTGGAAGGGATTTTGGTGGTCTTCTAGTCCAAACCCCTATAGGAGACTTTATACCATCTTGGTCAACTGTTATCCATTCTATTTTTATGTTGTCCATTTCTATTTTTGAAAGTTCCCAGTGATCGAGCACCCACAACTGCCAGAGGCAAGCTATTCCATTGATTAATTGTTCTCCCTGACAGGAAATTTCTCCCTACTTCTAAGTTGGATTTCTCTTTAACAAGCTTCCACCCATTACTTCTTGTCCTGCCTTCTGGTGCTTTGGAAAATAAGTCAATCCCTTCTTTTCTCTGGCAGCCCTTCAAGTACCAGAAGACAGCTATTATGTCCCTTTGATTCTTCTCGTTGATAGGTTACACATATCTAGGTCCCTCACATTTTCTTTTTCTGAATTATTTCTAGATTTGTTCTGTGCTTGGATCATCAGCTAAGATTTCTAAATATGTTGGAGTGCTGCAAATACATTGAAATGAAGGAAATAAAGGAAGTTTACTTAGCTGTTTTATATATAGACAATCCTGTTACATACAGAAAAAGACATTTTAAAACTGAACGTGGAATAAACTATAAATGGAGTGCAGTCATAATTAACGCATTTATTTCATCAAAAGTTAACTGACTGAAATATATATATTTAAGGAAGTAATAAAATACAGGAACACAATGTAAAATGCAGGAGAGGAAGTAATTCAGTATAAATATAACAGTGAAAGATAATGATGTTTAAATTAATCCACACAAAAAAAAACCTGAATCACATAATAATCACTTTTCAAAGACTGTTATTTTAGACATTTATTTTAAAAGGCCATTGTTGGCGAATCTATGGATTTAATATTTAGAGGTTGTTGTTTTCTTTTTCTAAATTACATCCACCAAAAGGAAGAACAATTTTTTGGCATGGGAGGTGGGAGTGTGGGAGAGACGACTTATTCTGTTTGTGAAGAGTATTATGTTTGTGAAGAGCTTGGAAGAAATAGAAAATATTCATAATAGTTCCATGAAAAACAGACAAGATAAGCAAATAATACAAATAAGCATTGACTGATGCTAATGGTTGATACGGGTTGCTGCTAGCATCCTAAGTATCAACCAAGTATCTTCTTAAAATGTATGATGTTCCTAGTGGCTCAGTTTTTTTGCAGTTTCGCTGGTGTTATTACAGGAAGCTGTAATTTCTTGATGTGTTTTGTAAAATTCTTGGACATGGTGCCAAGTGCCCCAATGACAATGGGTATCACCGCTAAATGTTGTTGTTGTTGTTATTTTAAAAAAGATTTTCCCTGGTAATTGACTTCTACTGAGTTTCCATCAAAGTAAAAAAAATATGTAACATACTTTTGCTCAAAGCCAAATTTAGAAAGAAAAATATTTTCCCCCAAAAAAATCTTCCAGATGATAAAATTTCATGGTCTCTTCCCTTCTATGTATAATGTGAGTATGTTCTATTCGGCATGTTTTAGAAAGCATGTATAGATCTAGCTAACTGCCTGGGAGAAGAAAGAAAAGAAGTGTAGTTTTCTGTTTAATTAATTTATACGTATAGACACACCCACACCCACATCTGTCTGTCTGTCTGTCTGTGTTTGTCTATCTAACTCCAGTATCTATCTATCTATCTATCTATCTATCTATCTATCTATCTATCTATCTATCTATCTATCTATCATCTATCTATCTATCTATCTATCATCTATCTATCTATCTATCTATCTATCTATCTATCTATCTATCTATCTATCTATCTATCTATCATCAAGGTCATATTGTTATAATATAATTCAACCAATTCTTCATTTTATCTTCAATCCTATGAACATGGAGCTGAAGTTTTCCTTTCCAAAGATGTAGTGTGTAAATTTCCCAAATTTTGACATTCATCTCTGATTCATGGTCATGTATAGAGAAGGAAAAGCTATTCAAACTCACACTGTCCAGTTCAGACTTCAACATCTGGCATTTCCGAAAAAAGCAGTGTGATGAATATAATGCTGAGATATGGCAGGAAGCTGTAGACTTGCTATTGAATTCCACCATCTGTTGGAGGTCACTGCTTGATAATGGCACAAAGGGAGAGAGAGAAAAAATCTCTCTGCTTCATCTGAAGCATAACTTATCAACCCAATTTTTAACAAATTCAGAGAAATATATTGTGCACATTTTCCCCCCTTTAAACTTAAGGCTGCCTCATTAATATCTGCTTGTCCCCCACCCTTGCTGGCTAGGACATCAAGAGATGCTTGCTCTGGTTGGATGAGAGACTGCAGAATTTGCCCTATTTCATTTTCACTCAATGTCACTTCAAATGCAAGTCGTTTTAATGGTGCCGGTTAAACATTTGGCTATGGCTCATTAAGTGTGCCATAATCAAGTGCTGGGTAATCAAGTGATGTACGCGAATGTGTGAACCACTCCTCCTTTCAAGTTAAGAATCACAGTCTGAGATTCATGCTGGATATCTATTTAGCAGGTGCATGCCAATTAGATTGTCTGTGCAATTTTCTCATTATCATGATTAAGCATTCCTCTTTGCATCTGACATGTGCTTGGTTACTGTGCCACATTGCTTCTGAAGAAGCTTCACAGCATACCAAATCCGCACAGCGATATGAAAACAGATTCTTGTTACCATAGAATCTCTCTTCAGAACCTCATGATTAGAATGAGAAGAAAAGGAAAAATTTTAGAATCAGAATACTTACTTTTGCCCCCTTCCTTATCTCTGTATTAGGTATAGCTTCCTGCATCTTTACACAGATGTGGTCATATTTGAAAATAATTTGTACAGATTCTCTTCCAATGTTCATTTTCCAGACTCTAATTGTTATTCCTGGGAAAACATGCAGGTTTTCAGTATCTTATGTAGCTGAACTCTTCCACAAGGAATTATTCTTGCTCTCCAGGGGGAAAAAAAAACCACTGAGATGCTTCACAGTTGTGATAACTGACCATTCTTATAGCACTTTTAAGGAAATAAAAATCTTACTGCCCTGCAGTTAGTCATTCCTGGTGCTTATCCATTCCCTGCTTTAGTTCTCCAGCAGCCTCTGGTGATATGTAATTGCACCAAATACTTCAATTGTTTGAAGTATGGCTAGCATGCTACTGACTCATTTCATTTTCAACAGCAACATATTTTGGTGTAGGATTCAGATATCTGATTACTCTATGGGTATTTGATTGCATTTTTCTTACATGGTGCAATAGATAAGTGATAAGATGGCCTAGGAGAAAATATGGAACACCTAATAGTAAAATATGATCATAGACTGGGAAAACATGCGATTGTCCCACTTTGATTATCTTTGGATTCAGACAGAAATGCTGCCAAATTTTGAAGATTCTGTTATGGTGGCCTATATCAATAAGACAGAATTGTAGTTTTCCTTGGTTAAATTTCCTAACCTGCTCTATTGCAAAAGGACTGACATTAATCTTGAAAGTCTTCAACTCTATCTATAGGAGCACGTTTCTCAGCTCTTCTTAAAGATTTGATAAAAGCTGCTTACTAGTAGGTCACAGATATAGGCAAATGAATACCAAGGTTTGAAGGGGAAGATTTGATGTCATAGAATTGCGGGGCTGGGAGGGTTCTTGGAGTCCTTCTAATCCAAAGCAGTAGTGGGTTTCCATTTTTTTTTTTTACTACTGGTTCACTCATGTATGTGCGCGCAAGCGATGCTTCTGTGCATATGCAGAAGCATTTGGACGGGTGGGTGGAGCCTCCCACTGCCACCACTACCAGTTCGCCCGATCTGGGCCAAACTGGGAGCAATCCACCTCTGCATCCTGGAAAAATGGCTGTCCATCCTTTTCTTGAAAACCTTCAGCAATGGAACTCCAAAAACTGTGGGAGGCAAGCTGTTCCAATGATTAATTGTTCTTACTGCCAAGAAATTTCCCCTTAGTTCCAGATTGGATCATTATTTAATGAGCTTCCGCCTGTTATTTTTTTCTTTCCCTCAGGTGCATTGGACAATAAGTCGAACCCCTCTTCTCTGTGACAGACCCTCAAATACCAGAAGAAGGTTATGAAATCAGTTTATTACTGAGTTGTAGGCCTTTTTTTCCCCTTGTAATTTATAGCAATCACTTCTTTTTTTTTTTAAACAAAGTTTTATTGGTTTTTTTAAATTTTACAGGGAAAAAGGTGGTGGAAAAAGTATACAAATTTTGGCAGTTGCAAGGTGCGGTAGGTGCCCCCTCCCTCCATACTCATAATATACATCTAAACAAAAATCATTAATACATAGTAGTAAATAGTCAGCATATTAATTCAATTGGTAATTTCGATCAGTTTATGTCAAAAAGATTTTCTTGTTCATTTTTGTGATCTGAGCTTTCTTGGTATTGCCCCATCTCCCCCCGCCGACAGAGCTCCGGCCCCTCCCGTGTCCTGCGTGTCTGTTGTAGGATCATCTGATTTTTCTAGGTGTGCTTTGTTTTTTTTCCATAAAGGCCTGTGCCTCTATGGGTGTATTAATTCTAACTCTTGTCTCCTCCCAGAATATTAACATACCTTCAGGCATCAACCATCTGAACCACAACCCCTTCTGGTATAATTTATTCGCTAATTGCGAATAACTTTTTCTTTTTTCCCTCACTTTCTTGGGGATCTGCTTCAGAATGGTTATTTCCCTATCTTGGTATGTCAAGGCTTGCCCCCTTTGTGCACTCAGAATTTCATCTCTTGTACTTTTTCTGAGAAATTTAATGTGTACCTCCCTGGGCACGTTGTGTGTTCTAGCATAGGCTGAATTTACTTTATAGACCAGGTCTACCTCCCACCCCATCTGTTGTTTTTCTTTCTGAATGTATTCAGCCAAAATGCTTGTCATGATGTCCCTTATGTTTTCATCATCTGCCTCCATCACGTTTTGGAATCTAAGATAAAAGGACATTCTCTCAAACTCTATTTTCATCTGCTGGGTGTCAAGTTCTTTGTTTCCCTTCTGCCCCCCTTCCATCCCCTCCCTCATCTCAGCCGTCCCACCCTCCAAAAGATCCAGTCTCTGTGAGTTCTTATTGATTTGAGCCTGATTCTCTTTAATTTCTTCTTTCATCTCCTTTAGTTGTTTCTTTATTTCCTCTTGTCCCTGTAAGAGTTGCTGAAACATTTGTTGAAATTCTGTCTCTGTACTTTTAGGTTGCATCAAAGCTGTTATTGTTGATTGTGTACTGGGACTGGAGGTTGCAGATGTCGGGGCAGAGGTAGCAAAGCCAGGCTTTCCAGGAGGTGGTCTTTTAGGAGACATTGTTTATGAAATAAAGAGTTCAGTCAGTGTAGAGAATGGTCAGTCAGAGCGGCAGAGCAGCCAGAAGAGTCCAGGGGGCAGAGGGTCCAGGCAGAGGAGAATTTCTCTAATCACCCTGGCAATAGAGCAAAGTTTTTCACTCCAGGGAGTTCAAAAGGTAGCAATCCACAAGAGATTTGTCTGAGTAGCACGGAGACAAAGACCGGAAGCCTGACGTTTTAAAGGTGGAGTCAGGTTTCACAGTTCATAAAGACAATGGAAGTGTGCCATCTAATAGCAATCACTTCTAATGCATTAAGAGTCCTGAAGCTGAAAATAATATTGGGCCAAATGTTTTTGCAAATACTGCCAATGGATTGCCATGGACAATATTGTTTATGTTTCAACATAGAAACTGATCACAAGGTGCTCTTCACTTGTTTTATTTGTGTCTTTTTTCATTCAGTTTAAATATCTGGGCTACAGTTATAAAATGTGCATTTACCTGTATTCCAGAATCATAAGATGTACTATAGCTCTATAAAGTACATGAATGGGGCCATTGGACTATTAAGCCTGTGCTCATTGGTTATGCATTGCGTTGACACACTGACCATTGAGATAAGGTAAACTCCTAGTTTACCGAATGAAGTTCCTCGAATAAAGCATTTACATTGTTCCAAATCATTGATCTAGAGCAGGGGTATAAAACTCAAAACCTGTGGGCAGATCTGGCTTGCAGGATGCTTAGATCTGGTTCTCGTGGCTGCCATGGAAACAGCAAAGGACCTGCCAGTGAAAATGGAGCTCAGGAGGGCTGCAAGCAGTTTTCATTCCCAGAAGGCTGCAGGAGGCCATTGTGGCCCTCCTGAACTCTATTTTCACTGGCAGAGGACTGCGGGAGAATCCCACAGTCCCGCCCAGGCCACGACAGGTGCCCTGACACAAGTGAGGTTGAACTAACCATGCCCACCTTGGCCACCACTCCCCCAGGTCAAACACAACCCTGATGCGCCTGCAATGAGAGAGTTTGATGCCCCTGATCTTAGTAAGTGGAAAAAGATTCCTCAATATATTTTCCTCATGTGAAATAATTGGAAATTTTATTGTACTTCTGTATTCTTTGATTCAGAATATGAAAATTTAGTTTGGCCAATCTCGGTGTCAGCGTCCCCGGTAACATACTAATAGCAAAGAAAACTCTGAAGCAGGCAATTTCCTCAAAGAATAGGCTTATTGTCACATTGGAACAGGCTGGTGAAAGCTGACTTTGATTCTTCCTGTAGTTTTCACCTAATTAAAAGGAAAAGTTTGTCACTTTCTTAAAACAATCAGTCACATGGTGCAATCAGGATACTTTCTGGTTGCTAGGTGACTCCAGTCCCCTCCTTCCGAGCACCTGCAAGAATGTCCTTGGTTCCCAAGAGAAAGTATTTTGTTTTGGCTACTACACCCCAATTATCTCCATTCCCCCCTCCCTATCCCTCTTCTTCAGTGTGTCAACACTGAAGTCTCAAAATGACCTCACTCAGGCCAGCATCAGTGTTGACACTCTGTGGAGGAGAAAGAGCTGGGCTTCATATAGAGTGAAAATTTTATATCTGAAAATTATACTCTCTAATGTTCTTATTTGGAGTGGGACTACAGATGAAGAGTTAAAGGCTCCTTATCTCCTATGCCAGATTCCCAATCTAATAATCTGTGTTGACTTTTCAGTAAAGGAGAAACAAATATGTCAATTCCAATTGCCCCTTAAATTAGTATAGTATAGTCTTTATTGTTATTGTACAAAATAAATACAATGAAATTAATCCTTACTTTAGCCCTAATCAAGTATAATATACTTTATTAACTTTAATTTATTAGAATCCTATTGAAAAGGAATTTAGTATGATCTAACATAGCCTTTGTGGAGCATATTTGTTTAATTTCTATAGCTATCCCTCTCAGTCAATAACTCTGGGCAGCTTACAGTTCAATTTATTGACCATAGATAACCCATGAAGCAAAGTTGGACACATGAATTCCAAACTATTTTAATTATGTGAAAAAAGGGGAAACATGCACAAATAACACAATCACCTTGTCCAGCTACTTTATGTCTTATATCTAGAATCAGTCAAAGGGAAAGTAGCTCCTTGGATAAGCAAATACCTGTAGAAGACTTACTACTTTGATGTATATCATTAAGGTAAGGAGAAAGCAATATCTCATTTTGAGAAATGTAAAATGCAACTCATTTTGTTTCCCTTCTACTTTTTAAAAAATGGCCTTTTTATAAGCAGGCCATCTCTCTTTTTATCTTTTGGTCTGCTGTTGTGTGTGAGCCTTTAAAGATATAACATGGAACTTTTATTTGTGCGGTGTTAATAAAGCAATCATCTACTGTGATAAAATATCCCCAGCACAATGATAATAGACAATCACTCAGAGTGTCAGACAGTCTAAGTTGTTCATTTGTTATGTGCCTCTGCTGTTCAAATCACAGACTGTTGAAATGTCACAAAAATAGGGATATGCATTTACAGCATTTATTTTAAAAAAGCTTGTGACATATTGTACAGTATAATCATTTCACTGATTTGTGCTTGCCGCAAGCTATTTTTGCTAACAGGTTCAATGAAACAAATTCAAATTAAATTACTTCTGTCTTAGAAAATGTCCATCGCAATGTTGTAAATTATATTTTTGAACTCCAAGAAATCTACCTTGCAATTACTTCAAGGTTCTATGCATGTATTAGTAGACAATAAAACATAGGTGATTAAATCAGTCATTTTTTTTGCTATTGGATGTACTAGGTGTCATGGGAACTTATGGAAAACTTTCAAGGGATCACATAAAGCAATCAACCACATTGATTCCTGAAGGTTTACAACAAATCTAAAGAAATACCAGCAATAATGCAATCTAAGTTTTATTCCATGGTAGTGATCCCCCAAAATCCTAAACTGCTTCGTTCCAAGATACTCAGAAAACTGTCTGCTCTCTAATACTATCCAGTTTTTTCAACTTCTTCAGACGTTCTACTGGAGAATCTAATAGTACTGATGGGAACATGACACATAATATTTTTGGTAACTTGATTTTTAGATTGGTTCATTGACACTTTCTGTATCATGTGGTATTAAAGTATAAAACATCATGTTCTTAATATAAATTGATTAGGTATTCTAGGTGTGTGTTGTGTAGGAATTTTTGAGGAGTGGAGGTGACAAAGGGGAGCTTATAAGCTTCCGGTTGTTCCTGGTGCCGATGGCAGGCTTTTCTTTGAGCCTGTCAGATCAAGAGACAGTTAGAGGTGTTTTTTTACGATCTTTAACACCTCGGACACTCGTAAATTCTTGGAATTTATGAGGGAGAGATTCAGCTGCTGGGTTGAGCCCTCGTGTACCCTCCGGAGTCCGGAGTCAGACAAGGTTTGCCCCCCTTCGCAGTTGTTGTATTCTCCTGCCTTTTTGATAACCTCTGCTATAAAAAGCAGAGCCAGTCGCCGGGAGCAGCCTTAACATCTTAACATCTTAACATCCCAAGAAGGAAGCAAGACTTTTGCAAGTATTTTAAGTTTTAATTGGGGGAAGAAAAAAAAAACTCTTTAAAAAGAACGCTACTGCTGAGTTCGAGAGGCGGGGGCTTAGAACAAAGGACTCAAAATGGCGTTGATTTATAGCTGAAAACCTACAGAAAACGAAAGCTAATTACCTGCTGATAGCCGGGGCAGTAAAGGCGGAACGGCTGAAACAACCCTAACTATTAACAATCTTTAAGCCAGTTTACATAACCTGAACTACTTAAATGTCAAAGTTTTAATTTCGAGCAACTTAGAAAGAAACATTTGCAAGTATTAATTTACAGCTGAATACCTAAGGAAAACGAAAGT
>NC_138549.1:20901258-20992161 GCF_964273705.1 Natrix helvetica | reverse complement strand
GCAACCAATTTGCAATTTGCTAAACATAACACCTTTGCCAACGCTAATAAACCTGGTAGATGGTTAGCATATACTTTGAGAAGGAATATGAATGACAGAATTATTGATAAAATTGAGTTTCGAGGGAAGATGGTATATCAACAAGAGTTGATTAAAAAATCATTTGTGGACTATTATACTAAGCTATATGTACAGGATAATATACAGAATAAGTTAATAGATGATTTTTTGGAAGGAAAAAGGGTTGCCAAAATTTCTGTGCTTCAAAAGGGAAATTTGGAACGTCTTATAACCGCTGATGAGATCACTTTAGTTATAAATCAACTTAAATTAGCTAAGGCTCCAGGGACTGATGGTTTGACTGCAATGTATTATAAAACTTTACAACTGGAAATGATTGAATATCTTACACAACTATTTTGTAATATACAACAAGGAGGTAAAATACCTCCCTCATGGAAAGCGGCTTTTATCTCATTGATACCTAAAGATAAAGAGGGCCCTAAGAAACCAGAGGATTACAGGCCGATATCTCTTCTGAACACAGATTATAAAATATTTGCTAAAGTATTAGCCAACAGATTGATGCCGGTTATTCAAGAGATTATTCATCATGATCAAGCAGGATTTATTGAAGGCAGACATATGAAGGAGAATGTAAGGCAACTCATAGATTTAATTGACTATCTTGATAAGAATAAGCAGATCTCTGCAGTGCTGGTTTTCTTGGATGCAGAGAAGGCCTTCGATCGAGTGAATTGGAACTTTCTAACCAAGACTTTGGAAAAGATGGATATGGGACCACGATTGCGGCAGGCGATTGGAGCAATTTATCAGCAACAAAATGCACAACTTATTATTAATGGAAATTTGTCAACAACTTTCGAGATACAAAAAGGCACAAGACAAGGTTGCCCATTATCCCCATTGTTATTTATTTTAACTTTGGAAGTCTTGTTGAACACAATTCGGGACTCAAAATCCTTAGATGGCATAGCTATCAGGCAAAAGGAATACAGAACTAGAGCATTCGCCGATGATCTGGTTGTTACCCTTTCACATCCTTTGAAATCAATAATCCAGATGAAAAATATCATAATAGAATTTGGCATGGTGTCTGGGTTTAGACTAAATCAAAACAAAATGAAAATGATGGTTAAAAACATGACAGAGACTCAAAGAAAGAGATTTGTAAGTTTAGCAGGTTTTGAAATAGTTTCTAAAGTTAAATATTTAGGAATACAAATTTCAGAATCAAACACAAAACTTTTCTCAAATAACTATGAAGTGTTGTGGCAAAAGATACAGAAAGATCTTGAAGCGTGGAAAAAGTTACAATTGTCTTTGCTTGGAAGGATCTCAGCAATTAAAATGAACATTCTACCTAGATTTATCTTTCTATTCCAGATGATTCCGGTGCTCAAGTCAGATAAAACCTTGTTAAATTGGCAAACAACATTAAATAAATTTGTTTGGAAGGAGAAAAAACCGAGAGTAAAGATGAAGATTATGCAAGATACACGTGAAAGAGGCGGCCTTAGACTCCCAAACCTTCGATTGTATTATGAAGCTGCGGTATTAACGCATGTAGCAGATTGGTTCGGGAAAACAAAAATGGAATTGCTCAATATAGAAGGCCATGATCTTGTTCTGGGATGGCATGCATATCTTTTTTATGAAGACAGGGTGGATAAAGTGTTCAACAACCATGTTCTCCGTAGTGCCTTGATGAGAATATGGAAGAAGCACCGGCCCAATTGGGATTATAAAATACCGCTTTGGTTGGATCTTGCAGACACCATGGGGATTATGAATATTAAGTCACTCGGGGGGTGTTTATATAAAGATGTGCTTATTGCTGATGGGGGCGAATGGAAGTTAAAAACTTTGGAACAGCTGTTGGAAGAAGGAATTACTTTAAATTGGTTACATTACATACAGCTTCAGAAGAGATGGGAAGAAGATCGCAGGGTCGGCTTTATGGATAAAGAAGTGGAACTGATTAAGCAGATAAAAGAGACTGGTCCAAAACAAGTTAAAAGAATATATAATGTACTGTTAGAAAGAGACTCAGAAAGTGAATTGGTTAAGGATTGTATGATTAAATGGGCTCAGAATTTTGGTGAAGTGGTTATGTTGGAAACGTGGGAAAAAATATGGGTTCAGAATGTTAAATTTACACAGTCACAGAATTTAAGGGAGAATTTTTATAAAATGTTTTACAGATGGTATTTAGATCCTAAAAAATTATCATGCATGTACCCAAATGTTCAACCAAAATGTTGGAGATGCGGGTGTCTAGATGCTACCTTTTTTCATGTATGGTGGACTTGTAACAAGGTTAAAGCTTTTTGGATAAAAATATGGTGGGTTATGCAGAATGTATTTAAGAAAAGAATACAATTCACTCCACAAATGTTTTTATTGGGTATAGTTAAGGATTTTACCAAAGGGGAAACAAAATTGGCCTTGTATATGGTTACAGCAGCTAGGTTGTTGATTGCGCAACATTGGAAAAAAGATTTTTTGCCGACAATTGATCAATGGATTCAGAAGGTGGCGGGGTTCGCTGAAATGGCAAAAATTTCAGCTTTCTTAAAAGCTCAGAAACAGGAGGATTACACACAGGAATGGGCAAAATGGATTGATTATATACAGAATAAATACCAGACTAGGAGTTATTACCTAGCCTTTAGGTAAGAATGTTTAGACCGATAGATGATCTGAGTAAATAGTATATGGGATGTTTGGAATTGTTAGAGTGGTATACAGCGGAAGTCAGGGGGGTGGGTTTGTGTGGGAGGTGGGGGAGGGTTAGGGTGGAGGGTGGGGCAATATATATGTATGAATAAATTAGAAGATGGGACTAATGAAACATTGTTAGGCTAGGAGAAATTTATATTAAGAGTTATAGATGTTAAATTAGCTTAGAAAATGATCAATGTGTTATTATTAATTTAAGAGTAATTTATATAGTTTTTGTTGGGAGGAGAGGGGTTATGAGTAATCTATTTTAAGATGGGGGGAGAGGAGGGGGTAAAGTGTTTGGTATAATATCTGAATGTGAATTTTTGCGGGGGGGTTGGGGGGTATAGCATTTGTATGAGATTTATATTGTGTGGAGGGGGGGTGAAAAGGGGGAAAATTTGTTTGTACAAAACTCTTTTAATAAAAAAAAAAAGGGAGCTTATAAATGATAAATATAATGAATCCATCTATCACTACTATCATTTTGTAGCAACTGGCAAATGATGAACAGTCCATCTGACTTTCTTCCTAAAATGTTAGTTGGATTTGTAAAAAATGTACTTTGAGTAGACACATAATAGATCTTTCTGCATTTGCTCAAAAATATTTTTGCATGTAAATTAAGGAGGATCAATAGGAAATATATGTGAAGCTCATGAAAATCAACCACCTACAGTTTTGGAAGATTAAAATGTTTTTTTGTTTGCTTGCTTTTTGAGAAAGAAAATATGTGACCAGCACAAAATTGAACAATGGTTTCCAGCCCTCTCTAAACAGTTTACAGAGTATCCAACAATCTGGGTCCTCATTTTACGGATCTCAGAAGGATGGAAGGCTGAGTCAACCTTGAGCCTGGTGAGATTTGATCTGCCAAATTGCTGGCAGCCGGTGATCAGCAGAAGTAGTCTGCAATACTGCATTTTAACCACTGGGCCACCGTGGCTCATCTATCTATCTATCATCTATCTATCCATGCTTCCATCTATCTATATATCTATCGAATTATGCTCTACTCCTGCTAGTCAATTTTGTGCTGATGACATATCTTCACACACACACACACACACACACACACACACACACACACACACACACACAGTGGTACCTTGGTAGTCATTGTTAATTGGTTCTGGGAGGTGTGATAAGTACCAAACAATTTTCCCCATAATTAATGTTTTTAAGAAGAGACTAGAAGTTTTTATGAAGAGATTAGATAACCATTTGTCTGAAGTGGTGTAGAGTTTCCTGCCTAAGCAGGGGGTTGGACTAGAAGACCTTCAAGGTCCCTTCCAAATCTGTTATTCTATTCTATTCTATTCTATTCTATTCTATAAATAATTCTGTAAAAATAATATTCTATTATGTAAATAAATATATATATATCTTCTTTTGTCACCATATCTTTTGGAATCTGCACTGTGTGTGAGACACCACTTTAAAAGAATTTTAAAAAAAATCTTTGCAAAAATTAAAAGAGTAGCATTGCTTCCAAGAGCCCCCTAATTTTCTTTGAGTCCTGTGGCATTTTACAAAACTGCCTTAACCATTTTTATCTTCATCACGTTCCAAAAGGAATTCAATCTTTTGAGCCTAGCCATAGAATTTTTTTTTGAACAGGCGTTACCTTTGAACAGGCATTACCATTGAACAGGTTAATTGTCTAGCAACAAGATCATTAATAATGCCAGAGCTTTCAAATATTATGACATGGAGCAGATTACTGCTTTTATATACTTATAATCCTTATGCATAAAAAAAAACACTTATTAAAAAAGAAATTTTATAAGAGCCTGAAATAACAGATCTTGGAGGAAGGTAGATCAGAATTATTTAAGGTAGAATGCTAGTGTAAATGAAAATTAAAACGATTTGTAACAACTGCATCTTTTTTCGCAATGAATCTTAAAATTCCTTTATTGTGGACTGGGGAATTCACACACAAATTCATCCTCTCAACCCTGTGCACCTCAATTCTTCTCCAGATTAGGTTTTTTTTTTTGGCTGCTGATAAAATGCAAGGATATGATCCCTTTGACTCGGCATAGGGATGAATATGACAAAAAAGGACTTTTTTATTTATGAATTAGATAACAGATATAAGTATAAACATGATAATGAATACATGAAATGAATACAAATGCAAGGGACTATTAGGACAGGGACAGTATGCACACTGGTGCACTTATGCACCCCTCTAACAGACCTCTTAGGAATGGAGTGAGGTCGACAGTAAATAGTCTAAGGTTAAAGTTTTGGGGGTTTGGAGAAGAAACCACAGAGTCAGGGAGCGCATTCCAGGCATTGACAACTCTTTTACTGAAGTTGTATTTCCTGCAATCACGTTTGGAGCAGTTTAACGTATGTTTGTATCTACCCTGTTTCCCCAAAAATAAGACCTTCCCGGATAATAAGCCCAATCGGGCTTTTGAGTGCATGCCCTAAAATAAGCCCTCCCCCAAAATATTGCAACACAGCAGCAGCCATGAGGTGGCCATGCTTGCCACCCCCTGCACCTCAAAAATAATAAGACTTCACCGAAAATAAGGCCAAGCGCTTATTTCAGGGATCAAAAGAAAATAAGACCCTGTCTTATTTTGGGGAAAACATGGTATTGCATGCTCATGTGTTGCTGTGGTTGAAGCTGAAGTATTCATTGATAGGTAGGACATTGTAGCAGATAATTTTATGTACTACGCTTAGGTCAGATTGAAGGTGGTGAAGTTCTAAATTGTCTAAGCCCACAATTTCAAGTCTGGTGGCATAAGGTATTCTGTTGTGATCAGAGGAGTAGAGCACTCTTCTCGTTAAATATCCCTGGACTCGTTTGATAGTATTAATGTCTAATATGCAGTGTGGATTCCAGACAGATGAGCTGCATTCAAGAATTGATCTAGCAAAAGTTTTATATGCCCTACTTTGTAAGTAGACGTACATCACTTTTCTGGTATGTGGGTAGAAAAGAGAAGAGGTACCCAAGAAACCAGTAGAATCCTTGATTGGTGAGAATGGGTGGCAGGCACATCTGAAGCCTACAGTTTTCACAAATCTATTCTTAATTAATTAAAATAAGTAGACTTTTTGAATCCCCCCATTTTAATTCAGGGTCTTCCACTTACACATCCCTTCATTTAATGCATGCATATTTTGTAGAGTTCATCCGTCACCATGTTTGAGGAGCTGCACTTTGGACTGGATCCACAGCTGTAATTTTCAAGTGTGCCATTTAGACAGAGAATGAAGGTTTTGGTGAGAATCCAAAGCAGGGGAAGCCTTTAGATCCAGCCTAGTGCATGGATTTAAAGACTGATTTCCCAACCCCATAAAATGGCAGGAGAATATGAGATCAGCTTGTGCCAAGGTGCTCCATGTACCTTGCCGTCTCTGAGAATTCTCTGTATCTGGTTGGGAAATATCAAGCAAGTAATATTGACTGCCCTAAACTCAGTTCTGTACCTCATGCTCAATCAAACACTAATGTCAGCTGTCATCAATGCTATTGCGGCCAATTATTGTCCCACTTTAAAAAAAAAACATATTGTAAAGAAGTTAATTTGCATGCCAAACTGCTGCAAATTGCAGCAATGTTGCATTCAGAATTGCTAGGCATTTGTTAGCCACCAATCATCTGAAAGGGGAGGGAGCTTTCATCATGACTTCTTGTACCAGGTACAATAATGCCATATTGCATCACTATATCATTTCACGCTCAGGATGCAGTGGCTCAGTGGCTAAGACACTGAGCTTGTTGATCAGAAAGGTCAGCAGTATAGCGGTTCGAATCCCTAGGGCTGCATAATGGAGTGAGCTCCCGTTACTTGTCCCAGTTTCTGCCAACCTAGCAGTTCGAAAGCATATAAAAATTACAGCAAAATGTCTATCACAGCTTATTGTATGAATCCCTTAAGTAATACCAATTACTATTTTTGAATATTGGGAAATCAAGATATAAACAAAGAAGATATTGTAGACATTTCAAAGATATGTTTATATAAGCTTCTTGATTTATCACCAGTGAGAAAAGTAGAAGTAGATTAAAAATAGGATAGCTCTAATGAATTAGGGCAGGGTGAATTCATAATTTAAAAAACAGCAGTGCAAAAGACGTTTCAATAAAGAAAAACAAAAAATTAAACAAGCACAGTAGCAAAATTTCAAAGGATTATATTTATCAAAAAAAATCAATGCCTACTTTTGATGTTCTCTCACTATGTATACTGTGTCTTCAAGCTGAAAAAATATATAATTTACAAGCAGACAAATAAATTATGTTCTTATGGAACATTGAAATAGCAGACTTATTTTATTTATTTTCAACAACTATTGTTGTATATTAAAAGGGTTTTAAAAGATTAATGTGTCAATCATACTCTTTCAAGAATTTTCAATTAAATTAAGATGACTATTTCTCTTGGGTATGTTCTTTTCAGACAGATTTAATTAAGTATGGAATATTTGAGGGCATTTTAACTTCTCGGTTCCTTCCTTCCATTGACCTTGCCCAGAGAAAGTGGGTTCTGCAGTAGCTGCAGGCCACATTTATTTAAAAAGCAAACACAACAGGTGTCATGATTTATTGTTAATGTCAGGTGGAAAGTTTCACCTTTCAGTTTTTAAGGGATTTAAGATATACCATTGTAGCGGGGGGGGGGAATAAATGAGGAGTTTGGGAGGAAGGGGAGGAGACAGGAGGAGTGGAAGAGGGGGAAGGAGGGACTTGCTGGGGGAAAGCACGTAGAGAGGAGGTGAGAGGAAGGGGTCCCAAGCCTGAAAGGGGAAAAAGGGAATATTATAGCAGAGACTTCTGTGGGCCAGGTCTGAGGAAAATAAGGGAATAGGATATAGCAGAGGCT
The DNA here is from genome assembly GCF_964273705.1 of Natrix helvetica. Classification (NCBI taxonomy): domain Eukaryota; kingdom Metazoa; phylum Chordata; class Lepidosauria; order Squamata; family Natricidae; genus Natrix; species Natrix helvetica. The sequence goes on along the minus strand of NC_138549.1, from coordinate 20,984,563 downwards.
TCAGTGGGTCAAGCCTGAGGGAGAGGAGAGTTTGAGTGAAAGGAGGTAAGCAGAGAAAACAACGAAGGAGCAGAGGCTGTGGAAGGAGAGCCCAGCAGGCAGTTCAAGAGAAAGCGAAGATAGAGGAAGAAGCTCCAACCAGCCACCTGAATACCACCCCATCCGTGACCTGCCTGCTGAGAGGAGGCTGACCACCACCACATCACGTGGCCCTGGCAAGTAAAAGTGCATCAGAGAGGGACCCGGTTGGACTGCTAGCCATACGAAGAGAGCCAGGAGAACTCAGTGTCCAGCGGCCCTTGCGAAGGTAGCACTACACCAGGGGTGGGTTCCTGCCAGTTCTAATCTCTTCCATAGAAGAGGTTCCACAAATCTACAGTGCTGTTTAGAACTGGTTCCAGCTCCCTCCCCCCGCCCGTCCACACATCATCAAGATGAAGAGTTAGAGGAGGAATTCTGGGCGTTGAAGTCCACAAGTCTTAAAGCTGTCAGGTTTGAAGACCCCTGGGTTTTTTTTTCCTAAAGGGTTAGGGGTGCAAGGGTCTTGCAACTTGACAGCTTTAAGACTTTCATGCTTCAGTGCCAAAGTTTCTGAGCCAACATGACTGGAGGAGGAATTCTGGGAGTTGAACTCCACAAGTCTTAAAGCTGTCAAGTTTGAACACCCCTGGGTTTTTTTTTCCCCTAAAGGGTTAGGGTTCAAGGGTCTTGTAACTTGACAGTTTTAAGACTTGCGTGTTTCAAATGCCAGAGTTTCTGAGCCAACATTTTGGTTGGTAAGCAAGAGCGTTGTTAAGTGAGTTTCACCACATTTTACAAGTTGGCCACACCCACCCAGTCACATGACTGCCAAGCCACTCCCACCCAGTCACATGACTGCCAAGCCACTCCCACAAAGCAGGCCACACCTATAGAAGAGGTTCTAAAAAAATTTGAAACCCACCATTGCACTACACCATATTTTTCAGAATATAAGATGTACCATCGCTCTCATTGCATCCGCAGAGAACCGCCCTGCCGCCCTGTTCCGGGTGACCTGCTCCCTTCTGTCTCAGAGGCCGCGGGAAGCCCCTTTACAGGGCAGGGCAGAGGAATTTGGGAAATATCTGCAGGATAAAATCGCTCAAATCCGGAGGGAATGGATCCCTTTCAGTGGTCTAGTGGAGACACCCAAGGCGAGTCTTGAGAGACCACTCTGGGAGGAGTTTGACTCGGTTGCCATCGAGGATTTGGACAGGTTACGTGGACGTCTGCAATCTACCACATGTTTATTGGACCCGTGCCCCTCCTGGCTTGTACTGGCATCCTGGGAGGTTACACGCGACTGGCTCCTGGGCCTAGTGAATGCTTCGTTGGGCGAGGGGTCTCTGCCGGCCGCCTTGAAAGAGGCGGTGGTGAGACCCTTACTCAAGAAGCCTTCCCTGGACCCAACGAAGCTAGCCAATTATCGTCCTGTCTCCAACCTTCCCTTTTTAGCGAAGGTTGTAGAGAGTGTGGTGGCCTATCAGTTTCCACGACACCTGGAGGAAAATGATTATCTAGACCCACGCCAGTCCGGCTTCCGACCTGGGCACAGCACGGAGACGGCCTTGGTCGCGTTGGTTGATGATCTCTGGAGGGCCAGAGATAGGGGTTGTTCCTCTATCCTGGTCCTATTAGACCTCTCGGCGGCTTTTGATACCATCGACCATGGTATCCTGTTGCACCGGCTGGAGGGGCTGGGGGTAAGGGGCACCGTTTTATGGTGGTTCTGCTCCTACCTCTCCGGCCGGACGCAACGTGTGTTGGCAGGGGAGCAGAGATTGGTTCTGAGCCCCCTCACCTGTGGGGTGCCACAGGGGTCGGTCCTCTCGCCACTCCTGTTCAACACATATATGAAGCCGCTGGACGAGATCATTCGTGGTTTCGGGGTGGGATATCATCTGTACGCTGATGATACTCAGCTGTACATCTCCACCCCGAACCATCCCAACGAGGCCGTCGAAATGATGTCCCGGTGCTTGGAAGCCGTGCAGGTCTGGATGGATGACAACCGACTCAAACTCAACCCCTCCAAGACGGAGTGGCTGTGGCTTCCGGCCCCCCAGTTCAACCAGTTGCTTCCATCTCTGGCCATCGGGGGCGTGCAACTGGCCCCCATGGAGCGGGCACGCAATTTGGGCGTCCTCCTGGATGCCCGGCTGTCCATGGACGACCATGTGACAGCCGTGGCAAGGAGGGCGTTCCACCAGGTCCGCCTGGTGCGCCAATTGCGCCCCCTATTGGACCGGGATGCCTTACGCACAGTCACTCATGCGCTGGTGACGTCTCGCCTGGACTACTGCAATGCTCTCTACATGGGGCTTCCCTTGAGATGCACTCGGAGACTGCAGTTGATCCAGAATGCGGCCGCGCGGGTGATTATGGGGAGTACTAGATACTCCCATGTAACACCTCTCCTGCGCGAGCTGCACTGGCTTCCTGTGGTCTATTGGGTGCGTTTCAAGGTTCTGATTACGATGTTTAAAGCGCTCCATGGCACAGGACCTAGTTACCTGCGGGATCGCATCCTGCCCCATACATCCCTGCGACCAATCCGCTCGCACAGAGAGGGACTTCTCCAGGTGCCGTCCACTAAACAGTGTCGTGGGGCAACGCCTAGGAGCAGAGCCTTCTCTGTGATGGGCCCAGCCCTGTGGAATGACCTCCCCCTTGACATCAGGATTACCTCCGATCTCCGCTCCTTCCGTGTAAAGCTCAAGACCCACCTTTTCCAATTAGCTGGCCTGGCTCAACCATAGTTTTATCCCATTGCGCCTGACAGCCTTTTTTAAATTTGTAATTTTAACTGAGGGTATTTTAATTGTTAATTTTAATTCTATTATTATTATTGTATGCATTTGACGATTGTTACCTCCTCCATGTATATGTACGTGTATGTGTTTATGTGTATGTGTGTATGTATTGTATGTATATGTATATTTGTATGGGTTTTTTATTGTACGCCGCCCCGAGTCCTTTTGGAGAGGGAGCGGCTAACAAATTAAATTTATTCTATTATTCTATTGTATTCACCCTACCCCTAAAAGTGGGAGGAAATGTCTGTGTGTCTTATACAGTGAATATTGCTGAAGCTCTTCTCAAATGCCACCCCTCACCCTTTTGCCAATTTCAGCCTTTGCACATCATGTTTTTGGTCTCCATCTGCTCCATTTTAGACCCATTTCAGGATGCAGAGATCGCCACAGCACATCGCCACCAATCGCTGCCAATCGTTACCTCTGCTCATCACATTTTCAGCCTCTGTACACTCCATTTTAGACCCATTCCAGGCTGCAGGGATCACCATAGCACATTGCCGCCATCGCTGCCTCCACGCATTGTGTTTTTGGCCTCCATCCACTCCATTTTAGACCTGTTCCAGGCTGCAGGGATCAGCATAGCACATTGCCGCTGATCTCCGCCTCCACACGCCACATTTTTTACCTCCATGTGTTGCATTTTCGGCCTCTGAACACTCCATTTTAGACCCGTTCCAGGCTGCAGGACTCACCACAGCACATCGTCATCAATTGCTGCCTCCATGCATGGTGTTTTTGGCCTCTGTGCATCACATTTTCAGCCGCCACCTGAAACTGGCCAAAAATGTGACACGCAGAGGCCAAAAACAGGTCATGAAAACACCATGCATGGAGGCCGAAAATGTGATGCCCGGAGGCGGCAATCAGCATCAATGTGATGGGCTGTGGTGATCCCAGCAACATGGATCAGCTGATTGGCAGTATTCCGGGAAGCTGATCCAACGGCCAATCAACTGCTCATGCTGAATCAGGCTGTGATAACAAGCTGAAGCTGACTAGGCTGTTTGCTGTTTCCTGCAAATATGCTAGCCAAGTGAATACCGCTGGATGCTGGTAAGCCGAGGCAGATTTTTTTTCTTGTTTTCCTCCAAAACTAGTGTGCATTGGAGCATCTTATACTCCAAAGAATACAGTAATAAATCTATTAGAAGTTTTACACCCCATGCTTGCTTTACCTAATTTCTTTCTTTCCAAATATTAGCAGAAAAATCTTATTATTGAAGTTCAGTGATTAACTTCTAAGTATTGGCAGTATGATTTGAGATGTTTACAGAGATATCCTTGGAAGTGATGGTCTGAATTGATATTTGGCTCTGATGGTTTAAATTAAAATTTCAATGACAAAATTTATATTATTGGGGCAGGGGAAAAAACTATGGAAATAAGTTTTGTATCATCTGTCTGTCTCTCTGTCTATCTATCTATCATCTATCTATCTATCTATCTATCTATCTATCTATCTATCTATCTATCTATCATCTATCTATCTATCTATCTATCACCTATCTATCTATCTATCATCATATATCTATCTATCTACAGATTTCTACCACCTTTAAAAACAAAAATTGTCAAAAAGTAAGTTTATTCATGTCTGAAGCATCACAATTAAAATAAGGCACACTACTACATGACATAAAAAATAAAATATAGAATACAAGACTAAAATATGTACAAATGAAACAGACCTGGTCCAGAAACTAGCAGCATTTAATTACATTCTGTCATGCTGCCATGAGGTTCAAAAGGTAAGTGATAAATGATGATAATGTATTGAGTACAATGTTCAACCAATTTTGTACCAATATAGTGATCATATGGTGGTGCTTTGAGATAGTTAAGACTTCTGGCAATTGACTGGACAACTTGCTGCAGTTTTCTTGGCAAGATTACAAAAGTGGTTTGTCATTGCCTTGTGATTTGGGGTAGGCTGAGATCAGGGGTAAAATTCAGCAGGTTCTAACAGGTTCTGGAGAACCGGTAGCTGAAATTTTGTGTAGTTTGGAGAACCAGTAAATACCACCTCTGGCTGTCCCCAGAGTGGGATGGACGTGGAGATTTCTCAATATCCTTCCCCCAGGAGTGGGGAAGGAATGGGTATTTTGTGGTATCCTTTCTCTGCCAAGCTCACAGAACCGGTAATAAAAAAAAAATGAATTTCACCACTGGCTGAGATGCATGACTGACCCAAAGTCATCCATCTAGCTTTCATGCCTAAGATGGAACTAGAAATCACAGCCTCCTGGCTTCTAGCCAGATGTCTTAACCATTAGACAAATTGACTTTTATAATGGTAGCACAATCCAGCTGAGATTTTAGCCATCTTGTCTACCAGAATTTCCAAATGATTTTGCTAAAATGAAGTATATGATATTCACTGCATTCCATAAGTCAACAAAATTGGTTACGCTGAGAGAGAAAGAGAGAGGGGGAGGGAGGGGGGAGAGGGAGAGAGAGATCTTAAAATTGGCAACACTGTGGACTTCTACTAAGCAAAATATTCTTTTATTAATGCTCATAAATCAACTGCTTAATAATATATTCTCGACCTTTTCCTGGTATCAGCATTATGCTGACTGATCTATTTCATTTTTTATTTTATTATTTTATAAGACAGTGAAATAAATATATTCCCAAATCTACTGGGAAAACAAAATGGGGAAACTGAAAGCCACAATTCCTTACAAGATTATTATATGACTTTCTACCATAAAAGGAATTAAGGTATGGAGATATGTGCATTACTTAAACCAGAAGTACTCAAATTGTGGGCCAAATTCCCCAAACACACCAGGGGTCATAAACACTTAGAAGGTGTTCACCATTTTTATTATTTCCAACCCCAAATTGAAATTTTATATTCTCAGTTATGTGAATGGTGTATACAATTCACCTTCTGTTTAGGTCCTCAGAGCATAGAGATACAGTTGTTATATTTCGTCATGCTCCTATAATTGGAGTTTTACATAATCTCTGCTCTACTCTTACCACAGTGGGGGTCTTTTCAGTGATATTAACCATGAGGAAACCACGAAGAGCCAATATCTTTTTAGTGATATTGGCCACAAGGAGACCACTGGGTGATCAGTTTCATTATTTTGGATTGTGGGCCTGTGTGTGAGAAAATGAGGGAGGGAGGGGGAGGGAAAGAGAGGGGAGAGGGAAAAAGATATCTATCTATCTATCTATCTATCTATCTATCTATCTATCTATCTATCTATCTATCTATCTATCTATCTATCTATCTATCTATCATCAACTATCTATCTATCTATCTATCTATCTATCTATCTATCTATCTATCTATCTATCTATCTATCTATCTATCTATCTATCTATCATCTATCTCTATCTATCTATCTATCTATCTATCTATCTATCTATCTATCTATCTATCTATCATCTATCTATCTGTCTGTCTGTCTGTCTGTCTGTGTGTGTGTGTGTGTGTGTGTGTGTGTGTTGAATTTGTGCTGATAAATAAATAAAGGGAGACTAGTATAGATCTATTTCAAGCTATTTAGCTCTCATCAGCTAGCCATACCCTTACTGGGATTTGAACCTGGGCTGTATTAGATATTAGGCAGGAGACTTATCCACTAAGCCAGGTTTTCTGCCTGGATGGTTTTCTGTAATGAGCCGAAGGACAGAAATGGGGAGTAGTGAGCTCTCTCCCATATTTGGGCATACCAGGGGTTGTAACACAAATTTCAAAATAAATTTAGTTCTATATATATTTCAAATATTGAATGATTTAGTCAATCCAAATGATTTTTGGTTCAAATGTTTTTTATAGATTGTAATCTGAAGAACTTGATTCTTTTTAACAACCCCAAAATAATTTCAATATTTTAGGCTAAAACTCATCAACACAGCATGTACTAACTGCAACAACATGGTATAGGTATGCAGAGATATACTGTACTGTGGGAATTACCATGATAGATGATAGGGCAAACAGATGCAGCAAGAGGAATGATTAGATAAAAGGCAACTTAATCCACAGAAGGAATGTGGGTGGGGCAGATAACTTGGAAGTAGAATAACAGAATTGGAAGGGACCTTGGAGGTCTTCTAGTCCAACCCCCTGCCTAGGCAGGAAAACCTATACCGTTTCAGACAAATGGCTATCCAACATCTTCTGAAAGACTTCCAGTGTTGGGGCATTCACAACTTCTGGAGGCAAGCTGTTCCACTGATTAATTGTTCTAACTGTCAGGAAATTTCTCCTCAGTTCTAAGTTGCTTCTCTCCTTGATCAGTTTCCACCCATTGCTTCTTGTTCTACCCTCAGGTGCTTTGGAGAATAGTTTGACTCCCTCTTCTTTGTGGCAATCCCTGAGATATTGGACCACCGCTATCATGTCTCCCCTAGTCCTTCTTTTCATAAGAATAGACATACCCAGTTCCTGCAACCATTCTTCATATGTTTTAGCCTCCAGTCTTCAAATCATCTTTGTTGCTCTTCTCTGCACTCTTTTTAGAGTCTCAACTTAGAAGCAAACCTTCTTAGTTTCTTGGGCTATAAAGAGAATGGTGTGGGGTGTGGGAAACTTTCATTGAGATTCTTTCAATGTATCCTTACAAAAGGCTCCTGAGGACGGACTCCAGCATGAATCCAAATGCTTGGAAGACTGGTCCCAGTGACCGACCCAGATTGGATCCTTATGATAAAGTTGAATTAGCTCATCTGGTAATATTTCCTATCTCGTCTATTCCATAAGTCTGGCAAGGACTATAACTATGTTTCCCTATGTCATCTGCAGGGGTGGGTTGCTGGGGGTTTGCAGGGGTTCGGGAGAACCTTTAGCTAAGATTCTGTGCAGTTCGGAGAAGATTCTGTGCAGTTCGGAGAACCCCGAAATCCCACTCCTGGCTGGCTCTGCTCATCCTGCCGTTCCCAGGAGTCCCAAATGGCCCATTTTGGATACAAGCAAGTATGTGGCACACAGAGGCTCGGGGAGGGCAAAAACGGGCCTACCAGAAGTTTGCAAAGGCCATTTTCACCCTCCTGGAGGCTCAAGAAAAATTTTCAGAGCCGAAGAAGGGAAAACCATCACCTTCCGTGGTGCAGAAGGTTGACTAGGCCAACTCACCATGGTCCTGCCCATCCAGCAACCAGGCAGACAACCCTTTGCTAAAAATTTTGAAGCCCACTCCTGGTCATCTGGTATATTTTCCTCCATTCTCCAGTAGTTTGTCAAGCCTTGAAAAGTGTTCCAGTTCTAAACTGGTTTGATCATCCTTAAAATTTTAACCTTTGAATCAAAATAATCCGAATCAGTAGACTTTCTGGCTTTGTGGAATCTCAGGCACAATTGCATTGTTTTATGTTCCATACATTGGGCAAAGCTGGGGGAAGTTGGAAGAAGCAAGCCAAGGGCAACTAAGCAACTAAGATGATTAGGGGACTGGAGACTAAAACATATGAAGAACAGTTGCAGGAACTGGGTATGTCTAGCTTAAGAGAAAGAAGGACTAGGGGAGACATGATAGCAGTGTTCCAATATCTCAGGGGTTGCCACAAAGAAGAGGGACTCAAACTATTCTCCAAGGCACCTGTGGACAGAACAAGAAGCAATGGGTGGAAACTAATCAAGGAGAGAAGCAACTTAGAACTGAGGAGAAACTTCCTGACAGTTAGAACAATTAATCAGTGGAACAGCTTGCCTCCAGAAGTTGTGAATGCCCCAAAACTGGAAGTCTTTAAGAAGATGTTGGATAGCCATCTGTCTGAAACGGTATAGGGTTTCCTGCCTAGGCAGGGGGTTGGACTAGAAGGCCTCCAAGGTCCCGTCCAACTCCACTATTGTATTATTGTATAAGGACCATTTTCTCCTTCACAAATCCTCTTAGTCTGACTTAGAGAGAACTGTTGGCTCTCTTGTTTGCATCTAACAATTCTGATGTAATTAATTTGGACAGGTTTTCTTGGAGGGAGAAAGACTCACCCATTCTGGCTTTTTCCCTGCTGCTCTTTTTTACATTGCATATTCTATGTGTGGGGTTCTGTGGTCGTCTTTGTGTTGAATCTATCTGCAATTCTTCAGCTCATTTAGCCCTTTCCTTCTGTTTTTTATTCTCCCAAATCCCTATTTTGAAATTAAACACAAGAACAATCTTGTTTTGCTTTGTTTTTGTTTTGTTGTACTTGTTACTTTTCTGCCTCCTGATTCTGTTAACTGGTTCTGAAATAAACACATGCTTACAGTTGGGATTCTCACACAAACTCTCACACTTTGTGTTACCACATTCCCTAAAATATTAATCACATTTGTGTGACATCCTGTTCCCCTCGCAAGCATCCAACTAAATTGGAAATGGGCCAGAGTTTAAAAAAAGATTCCGACTCATTTTAATAATTGCATTTTAATTTCTGCATTACAGATGTTCTCAAACTTTGCAGTACCATACCTGCACATTGAGTCTTGGGCAAGCAAAATCAACAACTAATTCTGAAACAATGGTGCATCCATTCTGTTTGAGTAAGACTGATCAATTGGATTTGTTTTACAAATTATGAAATATAGGTACCACTTGATTATAAACAGTAGCCAATGTATGTATGTGTTTGTGTATGTCTATCCACAAAAGTATGTGTATACAAGCTAAATATATTCTGTAGAATATATAGAACTAAATTTATTTTGAAATATTCCAAAATGCATATATTTTAACTTAAAACAATCTCTCTCACTATCTCTCTCTTTCTAAATCTGTCTGTCTCTGTCTTTGTCTCTTTGTCTTTCTGTCTGTCTGTCTGTCTGTCTGTCTGTCTGTCTGTCTCTCTCTCTCTCTCTCTCTCATTAGTTCTACTTTGTTTGAAATCCAAAAGTGTTATAATTCTATTAAAACACATATTAAAATGCAACATATGCAGTCTTCGACTCTGAAAAACTTACTGGGGAAAATAAATAAATAAAAGAAACAGAGACAGATGTGATACGTTAGTTCAGTTTTCAGGCAGCAAAAACCCAGACACTAAAAACAGGGTTACGAATTCACGCATCTCAGGCTGGTTTGAAGCAGGCTTTAAATAAAGTGTTGGAGAGCTGAATAAATTACTGCAGGAAAGTCATAATTCACTTTGCAGTAACTTACAATATGTACAAAGCGGGCCTGAAGAAAGAGAAGAGGGGAGGTGGGTCAAAAAAGTAAATACTCCCCCCCACCCTCCCAAAATGGATAACTCTGGACACAGAGTGGGGAAAAATACTTGGAAGAGAAGTGAGAAAGTTAGATGTGGTCCAAGAGGAAATATTAGACGGTTTTGAAGATTTAGCATTGTACGTTAAAGTAAAGCTTTCAGAAAGGAATTTAAGAGGGGTCCTTGGTGCTCTCTGAACCTGTTTATTTTCTTGCAGATGTTTCATTACCCAAACTAGGTAACATCATCAGTGCTAGCATTATTTATTTCTGCAATAAAACAACCAAGTTCAGAGAGTACCAACACCCACCACACCATTTCAACATTCTTCTTTTATAGGAAATTAAGAGGATTTCCTTTTCTCCCTTCCCATGCACACTTCTGATCCCACCCCCAATTTGGAAAAGATTTGAGAATAAGCTAACTGTCTCAGGAAAGTTAGACCACTTCCTACACCATATTATTTTAGAGCAGGGTATCAAACTCAATTTCATCGAGGGCCGCATCAGGGTTGTATTTGACCTAGGTGGGTGTGGCTGAGGTAGGTGTGCCTGGGGTGGGGAATGACCTGGCCAGCTCGACATCATTCATCAAAGCTCGATTTTTGGCTGCAATGGCCTCCTGTCAGCGAAAACAGAGCCCTCCCTGGGAGGCCACACGTGGCACTCCCAGGCTATATTTTTGGCTACAATGGCTTCCTGCAGTCCTTGCACATCAAAGCACCATATCTAAGCACCCCAGGGGCCTTAGGTTTGACACCCCTGTTTTAGAGTGATAGACTCAATCTGTATTTGCAAAATGGAAGAGCCACCGCAAAAACAGAAACATAGACCTCACAGATGTTTATGAAAAACTTTCCCCAGCCTTTTCATACCTGGGGTATATTTGAAATGAAAGTGGAAGGGAAGGGGGTGGGAGATTGCGACCAGATGTTTTTTTCTAATGTGCAATACACATGGTTCATTAAGTAATTTCATGGGCATCCAGAGGGTCCTTTCATTCATTTCTCCTCTTAACAAGGATCATTCGTTTATACAGAAAGGCCTTTAACAAGATTGTTTTCTGAAAGTATCAATGTCTCATGGTGTTTTTATACTCTATATAGATACGCTCCTTTCTGTTTCATTCATTTCTGCTGACTTTCGAAACATCCTGTTGGTGGTGCTCTTACTATACTACTGCTACTATCACTACTATATCAGGATTCCAGAATTTCTACTGCATTTGAGATTAGTTCTAAATCACAACTGCACTTTTAGATATCTCTGGGTACATTGTAAGAACAGGGTTTTTTTTTTTTTTTCATGAAACAAAAACTTTTTTTTTTGCTGGAAATCCTTGACTTATAACAAGTCACTTAGTGATCAATCAAACTTATGATGGACTCCAAAACCCACTTATGACCCATTTTTGAAGTTGCAATGGCCATACATCCTTTAGTCATGGGATCACATTTTGGCTGTTTGGCAACCAGCTCACCTTAACGGCCGTTTGCATCATCCTATAATCATGCAACCATGATTTGTAAATGTTTTTGCTGCTTTCCAGCATTTATTTTAGGTTTCTAAAAAAAAAGCCTACTGTGGATAATTGATTTGCTTAATGGTAATATGTGCTTGTTATAGAGCTTAGCAGAATGAGCTGCTATATGTATTCCATACATTACTAGCTTACTATTCCCTTTTGGGGTGAAAAATTTGTGAAACATGGAAATAAAAAAGGAGGGGCAAAAGAGTAGAGGGGAAAAAAGGAAATATAGTGGGATCTAGATTACGTCACACCTTTTATTATATTTCTTTTACCATTCTGTCATTACAAATCGTCCTTACTTCAACTATATCTGGATATCATTTCATACATTGTTTATTTAACTTCTTTCTTTTTCAAGATCTTATGAATTCCACCCAGTTGTGATATTTCTTAGTCTCCCTCTTCCTCTTGGCCTGTTCTGTCTTCCTTTGTTCATTTGTTTTGCAGTTTGATCCTTATTCCATCCATGTGGACAAGTGACACGCAGCGAAGACCTAAACTTGAAACGGAATTTCAACAAAGAGCTAAATTTGAAATGGAATTGAAGACAACCATGAAGTTCAAAGGATTCATGGACAATTGGGCACTTATGCTACCAGTTTATTTATCCACTAGTTGCTGTAAATCCAAAGAGTTATCTATCAGATTTTCCTTTTCTGAACTCCATCTGCTCAATCTTAATAATATTCTCCTCATCCAGTCAGCCACAAGATTTACAGCACAGATGTCTGGCACATAATTTGTTGTTGATGTTCAGTAAACTAATTGGTTTCTAATTTATAGGATCATTCCTATTACCTTTAAAAATTGGGTACCATGAGGAATACATCCCAAGTATCTGGTATGTTTGCATAGCTTGCACTTTTTTCCATACAACTTTCACATCCTCTTTCCTTACATTCATTTTCCATTTCTTCTGTTGGAAAAATAATCTACCATCTTTTTTTCATGCTGTACATTTTGCTTTTCATCCAAGAAGCTTCTTCAGCTCTGACAGGATAGTGGGGAATGGAAGGATATATATTCCTTGCAGAAAGCTGGTAATCTAAATTCTTTTAGCAGGTCATTGAAGACCCTGAGGAACACAGATAGACCTCCAAGTGCTTTAACGACCCACTAAAAGGATGCAGATAGCCAGCTGTCTGCAAGGAATATAAATCCTTCCATTCTCCGCTATCCTGTCAGAGCTGAAGAAGCTTCTTGGATGAGAACTGAAACGTCTTCAAAAGAAAAAATAAGAAAGTCCAGTTGCCTCCTCAAAAAGCACCTTTGGGACAACCATGACCTGCATGACTGAGAATCTCTACAGACTTAACAGTACTTATAGTTTCTCACCCACAGTCTTTGGACTTTATAGTATAGTATAGCTTTTATTGTCATTGTACATCATGTATACAACGAAATTGGTTATTCTGGTTTATTTCATTTCTTTTCTTACAATCTGCTCTTGGCACTTCACTCAATGGTTTCTTTCAGGCTCAGAACCTTCTCTCTTTCTCTCTCTCTCTCTCTCTCTCTCTCTCTCTCTCTCTCTCTCTCTCTTGTTCTTTTTATTTTCTCATAAACAAACAAATAAGTCATGCTTTTGTATTTGTTCTTCCCTATTGTGTGCTGCTACTACATATCAGAAACATTCAAACCCATTCCTAAGTATATACCATATTTTTCAAAGTGTAAGATGCACCAAGGTTTTGATGAGGCAAATTGAAAAAAAAGTTTTTGCACTCTGCAAACCTCCCCAAAACAGCCCTTTTTTCAGTCATTTCTGCCCTCCTCAGCTCCCAAGAGCTCTCTGAAAGCCTCCTAAAAGTTATGCAAGGCCATTTTGGTGAAGGGGGTGGGGTTTCGGGAGGCAAAAAATGCTGTATTCAGTGTATAAGATACACCCAGATTTTCAGCCTATTTTTTGAAGGAAGAAGGTGCATCTTATACTCCAAAAAATACGATACTTACCAAACAGTCATGATTTTCATCCAGGATTAGATCTTGGGGTGGCCCAATCATCTTTTTTCCTCTTCTTTTCTCTCATCCAGCCATCCATTCATGTTCTTAATAGAATGCTATATTCCTCTCGACTGTTGCAAACTCAGATTCTTGCAAAATTCTCCTCAATACTGGGCCAATACTGGGCCACAACTTTATTGAACATTACATTCAATGATCTATGCAGCCAAAAAAGTGTTCCTATATTTAAAAAATGGCTGATAAGGACAAGACACAGAACACAATAGGTGACAGCATGTTGCAAACACTTAACATTTAAGCATAATTTACTTGGACTTCAGCAAGGCATTTGATAAAGTAGACCATAACCTACTAAATAAAGTAGAAAAAAGTGGGTTAGACAGCATCACCATCAGATGGATTCGTAATTGGCTGACCAACCGCACTCAACGTGTAGTCCTCAATGGAACTGCATCAACATGGAGGGAAGTATGCAGTGGAGTAGCCCAAGGCTCTGTTTTAGTCCCAGTACTCTTCAACATCTTCATCAATGATCTGGATGAGGGGATAAATGGGGAACTCATCAAATTTGCAGATGACACCAAGTTGGCAGGAATAGCCAACACTCCAGAAGATAGGCTTAAGATACAGAAGGATCTTGACAGACTTGAACATTGGGCACTATCTAACAAAATGAAATTCAATGGTGAAAATAGTAAGGTTCTACATTTAGGCAAGAAAAACAAAATGCACAGGTACAGTATAGGTGGCACCTTGCTCAATAGTAGAAACTGTGAGAGAGATCTGGAAATCTTAGTGGACAACCATTTAAATATGAGCCAGCAGTGTGCACAGCTGCCAAAAAAGCCAATATAGTTCTAGGCTGCATAAACAGAGGAATAGTGTTAATATCACTTTATAGTGATATTGGTAAAGCCACACTTGGAATACTGCATTCAGTTTTGGTCGCCACGATGTAAAAAAGACGTGGAGACTCTAGAAAAGACTCTAGAAAGAGTGCAGAGAAGAGCGACAAAGATGATTAGGGGACTGGAGGCTAAAACGTATGAGGAACGGTTGCAGGAACTGAGTATGTCTAGTTTAATGAAAAGAAGGACTAGGGGAGACATGATAGCAGTCTTCCAATGTCTCAGGGGTTGCCACAAAGAAGAGGGAGTCAAACTATTCTCCAAAACACTTGAGGGCAGAACAAGATGCAATGGGTGGAAACTAATCAAGGAGAGAAGCAATTTAGAACTGAGGAGAAATTTCCTGACAGTTAGAACAATGAATCAGTGGAACAGCTTGTATCCAGAAATTGTGAACGCCCCAACACTGGAAGTCTTTAAGAAGATGTTGGATAGCCATTTGTCTGAAATGGTATAGGATTTCCTGCCTAGATGGGGTTGGACTAGAAGACCTCCAATGTGAAGTTTCACTGGTGAGGGGGTCCTTGACACCTGCAAGGACCGGGGGGGAGGCTTGCTTCTCCGGGGACCCTCGCAAGGGTGCATGCTATAGATCAGTGTTTCTCAAACTTGGCGACTTTAAGTCCTGTGGACTTCAACTCCCAGAATCCCCCCAGCCAGCAATTCTGGGAGTTGAAGTCCACAGGACTTAAAGTCGCCAAGTTTGAGAAACACTGCTATAGATAGTGGTGCCGTTAACCTTTTGCAAGCAATTTTCCTTCTTCACCAAGGTAAGACGGAGGGTGGGGTGAAGGCGACGCAGACCTAGACAGGAATCACGTCGGGGTCACCAGTTGTGAAGTTTCACTGGTGAGGGGGTCCTTGACACCTGCAAGGACCGGGGGGAGGCTTGCTTCTCCGGGGACCCTTGCGAGGGTGCGTGCCATAGCACGGGGGCACCTGACTCAAGAACGACTCGACACCATGAAGTCCTCGAGGTGGGTGCACACGGATTGCTCCGTCCGACCTCTTTTATTAGAAAGCTTACACAAAGAAGTAACATTCTATTGGTCAGAGAGTGAAGCATAAGCATAGATAACTACTGCCACATATACAGAAACATGATACTACACACAGCTTGTTCATGTTCATATGGTTTACAGGAAATCTTGGAAATGTTCAGGAATAGAAACTTATGGAAAAACGAAACTTATCTTGTACTTGGGCCTAGCTTCAATCCAGGCCAGTAATTGCTACATTTCCTCTGTTTTTATTTTCTTGAAGCAACTCAAGGCAAGGGGCTTTCGATGTCTCCAGAGTGTAGGTCTGAGGCAGTAGGCCGAGACCCTTCGGTTCCAACCTACTACTCTCACCAAACATCTCTTTGGCATCCAGTTCCCCCTCTAAGTCGCTCTCATTATCAAAGAAATTTAAAAGCGGTTGTTTGACATCATCGCCTGAATGTTTAACCACATGACTAAGAAATTGAACCGTCTTACGTGTTTCAGCAACATTGTCATCCAAAGTTTGTAAGCGATTCTTTAAAAATTTAAGCAATCTTCCCAGCACACATGGTCCTATTGTACAAACAAGAAGGAGGAATATTACGGGGCCTATGATGGCAGAAAGTAAAGTAGTCAACCAAGGAGAAAGAGTAAACAAACCTTGATACCAACTATGTGTTGCTTGCCTTTCCCTTTCTCGTTCCTTAAGGCGTTTGCTCAATTCTGCCATAGAGTCAAGTACAATACCTGAGCTGTCTGTATAAAAGCAGCACTCTTCTTTTAGGGCAACACATAATCCCCCGCTTTTCAAAAACAAAAGATCTAACCCACGTCTGTTTTGCAAAACAACTTCAGAAAGAGAGGTCAAAGAGTCTTGGAGGGCCACAATGGATGTTTCTATGCGCTGGAGGTCAGCATCAACGTCAGTGCTAAGGTGGCGAATTTGCTGATCGTTAACCACGAGACCAGCAATTCCAGTGGCAGCTCCTGCTGCCCCCAGGCCCAAAAGGACCGACAGAGTGAGTGTTGTGATGACCTCTCGTTTTGCTCTCAAAAAATAGTGAGCGGGGGCCATGATATCAATAAATTGAAAGTTGGAAAAAACAGATATCTTAGGCAACAAGTGGACCTGGATACAAAAGGAGTGTTGTTGGTGAAGAATGTCTCCTTGGACACAGGCAGTGGCTCCTGTAGAGCAAGCCCAGATGGAGCCATTGGTGGGAATAAAAAAGTATCCTTTAAAATAATTGGAAAGATCAGCAGTGGAGTGGGAAGAAAACAAAGTCACCCAGCCCCCATGAATATCAGATGACTGGACAAAAGAAGACATCCGAGATTTAGGCAAATAAATCGTACATTGATGAAAAATATCTGTAGAGGCATTAATACAATATTGTAAATAATTAGAGGGAACATAGCCTATGCAACAACCCTGACCAATAATAGAAGAAACAGTAATAGAAGAACTACTCCAGCGACAGGTGGTATCTGAAGTAGCATTCACAAAGGGGAAGGGTGAGCCAATGGCCTCATAAAATGGTGGTTGGGAAGAAAGGCACATCCAACACTCCGGATCAGCATTAGGAAAGGCATGACTGTTATTAAGAACAGAATAGGAGGAAGAAATAAGAGACAATAAAGGGTTTCCTGGCTTCCCTAATGGCTGCAAAAGGAAGAAACGACATCCTTGTTGGGTCCGACTGGGGGAGACTTGACAGGGGTGATCGTAACCTGAAGGGTAAAAACATTACCATAATCCCCTTCGCTACTCCATTCCCTTCCTCCCCATTGTAACCCCCCCATCCACGTAGTCAGTGGCAAAGTCTGTCCAATCTGTGTAAAAGAAATGTTAAAAGGATTGTGTTTTTGAAAACAACAGTGCCAGTCGTTACAGGAGGGCAGGGTAGGTTTGCCCTTTGAACGTACAATAGAAACATAGTCATTCTTTTCAGGGGGATCCCAATAAATGTCCCCAGTTGATACGCAGGACCAACTTCCGCAATAAAAATCAGCCATTCCGCCACATCGGTTAAAGGTGGATGTTGATCGTGGTTTGGGGCAAAAATAAACATAAAGGCGGGATAGTTCTTTCGGGCTAACTCGACAAGAGGTTTTGTTCCGAAAAGCTACAGCTCCCACGGCCATTTCGGCAAAGTCAAATTGTAGGATTGGAAACCATGGCCAATTAGTACGATTAGAAATTGTGAAAAGTACGTGTCCTTGGAAGTCCTTTATGGTCCATGTATAATTTTGTGGTCGGTGGTGGTTTTGAAAGTCTTTAAGTTCTCGTCGATAGCGGGATTGGAAAGGAACAGGAAACAAGATACGATTGGGTTCTTTTGCCTGTCTGAGAAGCAATGACAACCTAGAGGATGTGGCAAAGCCCTTAACCATTTTTGTAATCTCGCATTGATAAATACCAAAGTCCAGTGTTTGAACTGAGTTTATGGCTAAATGAGTTGCTCTAAAGGTAGAAATGATGGAATATTTGGAAGAGTTCAATAGGTTTTGAGTGTTGTTAAAAAAACCACCTCCATATAGTGCCCCGCTTTTTCTTTGGAGACCTTTGAAAACAAGTGAGAACCTGCGAAGTTAGTCCTAGAAATGCATCGTTGTGGTATCTCCAGGTTCTAATAAGAGTAGTAGTCTTAACAGGACGAGGCAATAAAAAGAGGGATGCTCTTCGTACTCTAGCAAAAAAGGGTGATAAAAATCCGGCTGGCCGCTGGTTAAAAAGAGCCGTGCGGGGTCCCACAAGCAAAAATTAGGGAAACACAAACCATGACAGCGGCCAATTATATGGACAAAAAATGATGAATATCGTATGATGTGATTGTGGAAAAAGACATGCCATTTAAAAAAAACAGGTGACAAAGAAGGGGTATATAGTGAAAAAATAAAATAAAAGGGAACAGTTTGGTTAAAATATTGCCCTTTATAAAATTCCAAGCAGGAATAAAAGCCCATTGTTAGTGGAAATAAAGAAAAAATTAGGCAAGAATGTTGCAAAGATATATCATTATGTTGCAAGTGATAGTTATATACAAAAGGAAAATTGTCAAAAAAGGAAAAATAAACAGAAACACCAGGGGGGGGGGCAAAATAACATGAGGATAAGCTTGAAATTCAGCCAGAGAATAGGACGTCCAAGTAAAGATCATCAGGATTAGCAGGATCATCCTTTGTGATATCAAGGTGGCAAGGCCGGACACAACGAGCAGGCACCCACAAGGTTCGATCCGATAATTGTACGGCAGCGTATCCTTTGCCCCACATGATGAGCTTCGCAGGTCCTTTCCATGCCAGGTCCGGAAGTTGCCTATAATAAACAAGTGGCCTAGAATCGGGAATAGGAGGTTTAGAAAAGTGACGGGAAGCAGCAGTTGAAGGGGGGGTGCCCATCAAATTAAGAAAATTTAAAGTATATACACATAGGTTAAGAATATTTTGTAACGCAGGGAGAGTCGGGGGGCTTGCGCCTTTGGACCCCAAATATCGGTCTAAAGCATTTTTCAATGTTTTGTTGTGTCGTTCAACAATCGCCTGACCTTTACTGTTGAATGGAATCCCAAATTTGTGTACAATAGACCACCTATGGCAGAATTCTCAAAAGGCAGAGCTGCTATAGGCAGGACCATTGTCTGTTTTTAAAGTTTTTGGACATCCCAGCGTTACGAAAGACCGAATACAGTGATTAATAACATGTTTGGTATTTTCCCCCCTTTGCAAGGTGGCCATAAGGAATCTTGAGTATGTGTCCACGGAAACGTGGATATACTTCCAGGGGGCAAAGGAGGAATACTGAGTTACATCCATTTGCCACGTATCACAGGCTTGAGTGCCTCTTGGGTTGACACCCTGAGGAATAGATGGAGATTGAAGGCTACAGGTAGGGCATTGCTGTAGAATAGCCGTGGCCTCTTGTATTGAAATACCAAATTCCTTCATTAAAGCCTTTTTATTTTGATGAAAATAAGTATGACTTTCCCCCGCTGTTAAGGGGGCTAGTTTATCTGAGGCCTGAATAGGGAGAAGCTTGCATGCTTCATCGGCCATATGGTTACCTTCTGACAAGAAGCTGGGGAGGTGTTGATGGCTTCTAATATGGGCAATAAAAAGAAAATGTCGCCGTTGTTTCAACAAATCTTGTAACTGTAAAAAAAGGTTCATTAAGGGGGGAGGGGTCGCAGGGGAAATATATGAATCAAATATACATAAAGCTAGCTGTGCCACATAAAGACTGTCAGTAATGATATTGATGGGTTGGTTGGAAAAAAGTGTAAGTGCTAATATTAGTGCAGCCAGCTCAGCTTGTTGGGCAGAGGGTTGGTGTGTGGTGAGGCGTTTGTGCCATTCCGAGCCTAATTGCCAAACAGAAGATCCGACAGTTTTTGAGCCATCTGTAAAAACAGAAAGGCAATCCTTCAAAGGTTTGTTTACCAGAGGGGTGGTAAAGGTAATCGGAATGGTCTTAAATAAGGCAAGTCTATAATCAGGGGGCAGGTGACAAGAAAGGATCCCATTCCATCCCTCCAATGCATCTTGCAATGAGTCTGAATTTTGAAAAAGAGGTTCCCATTGAGTTAGCTTGAAAGGTAAATAAAGTGTGTGTATATCAAGTCCCATAAGGGCTTTTGTCCTTCTCCTGCCCCTTTCGATGAGCTGGGCCATTTGAGATGCTCGGGTGGTTAAGGAGCTTCTGGGAGTATGTGAGAGGTGAATCCATTCCAAAATATGTAGTTGTTTTGAATCAGATATTTGAATAACAGCAGCAGTAAAAAGAACAGGTGTAGATATAATTGCAAAAGAAAGAGGGTGGTTAGATAGCGCTCTATCCACCCACTTTTGCTGCAAGGCTGAATTAACTGTGGACAATGCAGCAAGCCGTGAATCAGTGAGCTGCATAGAGTCCGCTGGGTGCTTAAGGCCCACCAATGCTTGAAATAAGGGTGAAAGTACAGAAGTAGAAATAGAAAGATAAGGACGTGCCCAATTAAGCGTACCCAAGCATTGCTGCAACTGTACCAAAGTGACAGGTTGGGGAAGGGTTAAAAGCGGAATGGTAGGAGAGGCACTGGAAGCCAATACCTTGTGGCCCAAATATTGTATGGGGTATTGTGATTGAATTTTCTCAGGTGCAACATGTAAACCGGACTGAGCAAGAAGAAAAGTAAGATAAGGGAAGGTTTTGTTAACTGTACCTTTGGGTCCTTCAGCCGCAACCAAGATGTCGTCCATGTAGTGGTAAATTAAAAATCGTGGATACTTTTCCCTATATGGCTGAAGTACCTTGTCCACAAAATACTGGCATATGGTGGGGGAATTTAACATCCCTTGCGGGAGAACCTTCCACTGATAACGTTTAGTGGGTCTTGAATTATTAAGCTCAGGTACAGTAAAGGCAAATAAAATTCTATCCTTAGGCATGAGAGGAATAGAAAAAAAAACAATATTTAAGATCAATGACCATCAAGTCATAACCCTGTGGGATCAAGTTTGGGTTGGGCAAGCCGCATTGAAGCGGTCCCATAGGTTGCAAGACAGCATTTATTCTCCTCAAGTCCTGTAGGAGGTGCCATTTGCCACTCTTTTTCCTTATAACGAAAATAGGTGTGTTATAAGGACTAGAAGATGGTTCAATGTGACCAGCAGCTAACTGTTGGTGAATAAGATCGTGTAAAACATCTAATTTCTCCTTTGTCAATGGCCACTGATCAATCCAAATTGGGGTAGAAGATTTAAGAACAAGGGGGAGAGAAAAAGAAAACATAGCTAAGGGATATGCAAAAAAGCATGAAGTTGCGAAAGGAGATCCCTTCCCCACAAATTACAATGAAGTGGCAAAACGTAGGGTTTGAGATATGCAGTAGTAGAAGATTGCGGAGTAGAAGCGGCAAGCCATTGAGTGCTAACCTGGGCAGCCTGAGCTCCTCCAACACCTTGAACAGAAAGAGTGTCTGCAAGTGGCCAGGAGGGGGGCCACTCCGAAGTTCGGATGACAGAAACGTCAGCTCCAGTGTCGATGAGACCGGAAAACGAGCGGCCGTTCAGCAGGACAGGAAGAATGGGTTTGGAAAGTTGAACAGATTGCTGTAAGGCAAAAAGAGAGGGATCAGGAGGAGGTAAAAGGATAAGAGTAGCTATAATAGTATGAGCCGACAAGGTAAAGCATCGATCGCCCATAGCGGCAAGAGAAAGATTATGCAGAGAGGAGGAGTCATACAGAAAGGGAGCCGCAACCACACCTTCAATGGTGAGGGTGGAGTTAGGCATAAGAAGATCAGGGAGTGAAGGCGGAATATGTTTCATTGTAGTAATTGTTAAAGGAAGAGTGAAAACGGAACCAGGATCATCATAGGTGATGTCCTCAGAAAGTTCTACCGGAAAAACTGCAAGATGAGAAAGATAAATTTCAGGGTGAGTTAAAGCAGCCTTTGGTGTGGGGCTGGCTGCGCGCCCCTCAATCAGTTTTCCGACTGAGGGGGTGGGGGAGGATTGGAACGGCAGAACGAAGCCCAATGAAAGCCCTTGCGGCAGCGCGGGCAAATCGTCTTAGGTCTACCTTGAGGCGCGGAAGGGGGAGGGGGTGGTCCCCGCGCGCCTCCCCGTGGAGCGCCCCCACCTCCCGGGGCGCGACACTGATTTTTAAAATGGCCAGGTTTTCCGCAATTGAAACAGTTACCCCGCGAGGTAGTAATAGGAAAGGCGTCGGAAACAGTAGCGGGGGTAGAAAAAGCAGAAAGTTGAGTAACTAAAGCGGACATCTTATGGGAAGTCGTTCCGACAATACGACATGCTTGAAGAAACTCAGGGAGAGTTACATTGGGTTTATGAGCAAGGGGTTGAAGAACAGCCTGACAGTCAGAGTTAGCATTTTCAAAAGCTAAGCGAAGACAAATCTCATTACGGGCAGCTACATTATCAATTTGCTGCTCAAGAGCAGTTTGCAAGCGAGAAATAAAGGAAGCATAGGACTCTCTTGGTTCCTGTACAATTTTCGTAAAGGTGGCCGTAGCCGAGGAACCTTCCTCATCTACCTTAGCAAGAGCAGCTAAAACATAAGTCCGAATAAAAGGAAAGGCAGCTCTATCAGACAGAGTCTGTTGTTGGATGGTAAAACGGGTGTTTTCTCCCAACACATCGTCAGCAAGAACATTGACAGGGAGAGCAGCGGCATGAATAGCGGCACGAACAGAGGTTCTATAAGAGGAATCCCAAACCATATATTGAGACGGGGTCAAAATCATTTGAAAAAGAGACTGCCAATCGGCAAGGAGGAGGTCAGCATTACCGCCGGGAGGAATAGACCCCAAAATGCCCCTAACGTAGCGAGATTGCAAGCCATATTGTGTTACAGCCTCTTTAAGACCTTTCAAAAGTTTGAGGCACAGAGGAGCATATTGGGGAGCAGCGGGGGGGCACCGGCAGGAGCGCCGGCGCCGGCGGCAGGACGCTGCCAAAAAACAGGAAAAGCAGAAATATCATCCAAAGAAAGAGATTCCGAAGAAACTTGTGAAAGGGCAGCCACGACAAGGGGGGCGCGACGAGGGGTGGGCGGAGGAGAAGGCTGGGAAACAGGATGCGGTGCGGACGGAGGAGGGGGATGATCGATATAAGGAGGCGGAGAGGATTGGGAGGAATCCTTAGAAGAAGAAAGAAAAACCTCATCAGGGGCGGTAGAATTAGGATATAGTGTGGTGAGAGCGGCCATTATAGCACGCCATATAATTAAAATATCCGGAGGAGCACAGGGATAATCATGAAGATACTTTCCAAGGCGTTCCCAAGACGAGCGTCGGAGGGTGCCTTTTGCCGGATAAGTCGGGCACTGTTTTTCTAAATACTGAAGAAATTTTGTTAAAGAGGTTTTAGAAAGAGGATAGATAGTGGTGCCGTTAATTTTTTGCAAGCAATTTGCCTTCTCCACGAAGGTAAGAAGCTCGTCCCTATGCACTGACGAAGCTTTGGAAAGTGAGGAGCCCATACTTACGATGATCAATCCTTTGCCAGGTGTGTAAGACGGGGGTGGAGGCGACGCAGACCTAGACAGGAATCACATCGGGGTCACCAGTTGTGAAGTTTCACTGGTGAGGGGGTCCTTGACACCTGCAAGGACCGGGGGGAGGCTTGCTTCTCTGGGGACCCTTGCGAGGGTGCGTGCCATAGCACAGGGGCACCTGACTCAAGAACGACTCGACACCATGAAGTCCTCGAGGTGGGTGCACACGGATTGCTCCGTCCGACCTCTTTTATTAGAAAGCTTACACAAAGAAGTAACATTCTATTGGTCAGAGAGTGAAGCATAAGCATAGATAACTACTGCCACATATACAGAAACATGATACTACACACAGCTTGTTCATGGTCATATGGTTTACAGGAAATCTTGTAAATGTTCAGGAATAGAAACTTATGGAAAAACGAAACTTTATCTTGTACTTGGGCCTAGCTTCAATCCAGGCCAGTGATTGCTACACTCCAAGGTCCCTTCCAACTCTGCTATTGTATTGTATTGTTGTAAGGTCTCAGTCTACATAATATTTGCGTAGGAATTCGGCAAGAATCCTCAGATTGGCTTGGCTTGCAGGTTGAAAAACTATTCCCACATGCCGCTTCTTGACTTCAGGCTTGATGTGGAAAAGAATGAAATTTTGATTTTAGTTTCTTATAGATTACATTGATAATTCTTTATAGAAATTACTGGTTCATACTATCATGGTAAAACAAAAAGTTGTGATTTGTTGTTAATGCCTTATTCTACTGTAACAGAGAGTCAGAATTCAATGTTTCTTTTTCTTCCTCTATCCTTCCTCACTTTTCTTTCCCCTTTCCCCTTCCCTCTCACTGTCCTCTTATTTGCTTTTGTATTTTGTATTTTATAATAACTTATAACTTAATGAAAACTATTTTTAAAAAAAACTCTATCCCACATAAAGACTATCCCACATAAAGACTATCCCACATAAAGACTTTTGAAATCACTGAGTTGAAATTCATTTTATTATGGGCAAGCCAGACCAAGTCCGCCTTCTGTATTCCATTCCAGTCATATGTTCAATCCACTATCTGTAAGGTTTTTTTTTAGATACCTTCCAGAATCATGTTCCCATTTATAAAGTTTTCAAGTGCCCTGTGTCCCAGTATCCCAGTTTCACCTTCATGATATCACCAGGCAGCCAACTCCTATCATTCACCACATCATTGCAAATGGTACTAATTAAATTATCATTTCTGTTTTCAATGTATGTTATCAATCAGGTTCAGCACATAAATAAAATAAGTGTCCAGACCCAATCAATCATTCAGTCAACCAACCAACCAACCAACCAACCAACCAACCAACCAACCAACCAATCAAGTAAGACTAATGATGGTTGTTTTGGCCCATCCCCAAACAGCATTCTGTTAACTCTTCTTTCTTAGTGTCAATTTCTCAATCGTGTCATATGGAACCGGGGTGTGCCAGCTTTCATCAAACACTCATTTGTATGCTATTGTGCAAAATCATAAAATGAATTAAGTCACAGCATGAATATTAGGTTAGAATGGTGCGGTGGCCTAGCGGTTGAGCTCTCGCCTCACAATCAGGAGGCTGAGAGTTCAATCCTAGGTAGGGGCAGATATTTCTCTCTCTAGGCACAATGAGAAAGTTTCTGCTGCAAACTCCGCATTGGTGACCAGAAGGGCATCTGGCTAGCAAACAGATCCATTCAGTTGTCCTGACTCACCCCAATGCAAGGGATTACAGGCTCATTAAAAGACAAAAAAAAAATGAATCGAGTATTAGGTTATATGATCTCACATAAAATATAAGGAAAGTACATAGAAAATCACACCAAATGCTCCTCCCCATAAATATGTCACATTAAGTTGGGAGAAATGCAATAGAAAGAAAATCTAATCAATCACAAGGAATGGGAAAAAAGTAACTGTAGAATAAATATATTGGGAAAAATAAAATGGACAAATTATCTTTTAATTTAATCCTATAGATCAAAGTTCTGTAATAATAAGAGTATACTTCAGATTAATAATGTTACCTTAAATGTGTTTTCCCTGAAATTCTATTGATTTTGATGGAGTTAACTTTCAAGGAAGCAATGCTACGGACTCACTTTAATTTCCTATTTATATCGGAGTTATAATTTTCAGGTGCTAACAGAATCACATTTTTCCCTTTGACTAATGATGATAATGAAAACTCTATGTCTTTACCCTTCATTGGAAAAAAAAATCATATAAACAGGCATGTGGCAATTTATTTTCCCCATTGCTTTAGCAGCTGCACAATTTGGGTAAAAAAGCCCAACAGATCCGTTTTTTCCTGGCAGACAAGAGTGAGGTGCAAAAATATTATTAAACTTTTCCATGCTATCTTTGTCATTGAAATGTGACATTCTTTTGTGTCCCAAATTTAGGTCTTACCCCATGCAGTGTTAATTAGAATCTCCTGGGAAATAGAATCACAATGGAAAAGCTAAACCCACTTGCCTGTGTCCAATATGTTCAATAACAATGGTAAAGATTCCTCACAGAAGGACCTGCAGACATGTTTATAAAAAAAAAAAAGTTCTACAATTTATTCAGCGTGCTTGGAGGGAACAAGATTGGAGGAAAAATCCAAACCCGTTCTATTTGTGAACATCTTACATGACAGCTTTCTCTATTGAGAACTGCTAGATTGCTAGCTGCAGTTCGGCAGTTCAAATCTCACCAGCTCAAGGTTGACTCAGCCTTCCATCCTTTCAAAGGTGGGTAAAATGAGGGCCCAGATTGTTGGGGGCAATAAGTGGTTTACAGAGTAAATCACTTAGAGAGGGATGTAAAAGTACTGTGAAGCTGTATATAAGTGCTATTGCTATTACATTTTTTTAAAAAGGAATTAGTACAAGGGTGTCAAAATGTGAATGGATTTGTTTAAAACAAGTATTATATTTTGGTTTTCAAAAGTGGCAGTTGACACAAAGAAGCCAAGACAGCGGGGGCTTTATGCTTTTTTATATAAATAATGTGGGAAAGCAAACTGGGTTGATTCACCTGGACTCTGGCAAGCAATAAGGTCATTCAGCGGCAAACAGCAGTTTGTAAAGTCTGTTAGCAAGTCTGTTTGATGCAAAGTCAGTGCCCTTAAGCAAGCACGCCATGCCTCTTCCCTACACTGGCCTTGCCCCAGTGGTTGTCATGCGCCAAGGCTCCGGTCCAGCTGATTGTTGAGCCAGAACAGTTGTTTGTCACATTCTTTGCATGGCCACACCTCCATGCCTTGCAGCTGAGCTCTGCTACTGTCTCACAATCACCGAGGCTGCCGAGCCGATCGTGCCTTCCCATCGCACAGCTGAGCCACCTCTATTGCTGCTGCAGCCGTCCCGACACCCGCCCATCACCAGTGCTTCATGGTTGCAGCGATAGTGGTCCTGACACCCCCCTTCATCCGTGCTCCTCCCGCCCCACTTTGGCAAGCCTGGGTCTTGGGGTTTGACAGTGTATTGTTAGAAATGATTGTTTTCACTAGTTATTTCTTTCTATATGTTCTCCTTCTTGGCCAAGTTGAAGGTCTATCCAGCAGTTCTTAACCAAGAAGAAAACTTTGCAGTCTAAAATTGGTTGCCCCACTAGTGAACATACTGCAGTGATGGTCTCCTTATTTTGTGGAGTACAACATATTTTAAAGTTTCATTTTCCTGGTTTCGCTTGATTCACTTTCCACCAAAATCTTCCAAATAGGCTTTTTCTACCTTATCTTGATCTTTTTGAACTGCTGATACTGAATGTGGCGAACATTTTACAACATAAATCTGAGCGCCATCAGCAAATTGATGAAATTACATACAAAACAACTTAATCCTTTTTGCCAGTAATGATGTAGGGATGATAACAAACAACCAGAATTTATCCAGCATGGCAAGACAAATTGTAGCAGAAATAACTCCGCGTAGGAAGCTATTTAACTGTTTCACAGAAGTATCATAAAACATAAAATGTATTTTTATTGATTCTAATAATGATGAAACTTAATTGATCTTGCTGATTTAAAAAAAATATATCATTCCGTTTAATAAAATGTTTCTATTTTTTTCTTTGTTCTGAAATGCTGCCAATAATGTGGAATTGGGTTTTATAATAATATTCAGTATACTTCTTTAATGTATTTAACTGAAAGTTTAGAGTAGAATAGAATAGAATAGAATAGAATAGAATAGAATAGAATAGAATAGAATAGAATAGAATAGAATAGAATAGAATAGAATAACAGAATTGGGAGGGACCTTTAAGGTCTTCTAGTCCAACCCCCTGCTTAGGCAAGAAACCCTACACCACTTCAGAAAAATGATTAGCCAACATCTTAAAAACTTCCAGTGTTGGAGCATTCACAACTTCTGGAGGCAAGTTGTTCCACTGATTAATTGTTCTGTCAGGAAATTTCTCCTTAATTCTAAATTGCTTCTCTCCTTGATTAGTTTCCACCCATTGCTTCTTATTCTGCCCTCAGGTGCCTTGGAGAATAGTTTGACTCAGCAGTTTGACTCATAGTTAAGCAGTGATATACTAAGACAGCCCCTCCCCCACCCAACCCCTGGGCCATGGGCCACTGTCAGGCCTTGGCCTATTGGAATTGGGCCACGCGAGTGGCTGGCTAGAGTGTGCATGCATACAGCTCAACTTGCACAAGCGGTGTGTTGGCGGTAAGCTTGCCTTTTAGGATCAACTATAAATAATTAAGGAACATGCAGTCAAGAAATATGCCAGGGACTAGCAATTGATAAAGCAACTACTCATCTTTTCCATGAAGGCCTTGTGATATGAAATCTCTAATCTTACAAAGGACAACCAAGATGTTTTCTGTATCACTCTATGGAAGTAAAGCTTGGATTTTGAAGAAGCAGGATGGGAAGAATGAGATGCTTTTCAATGTTCAGTATTAAAGAAAAGTATTGAAGATATTGTGGATAAGCCAGAGAACAAACTAATTAATCATCAAATAAATCTCTCCTTGATTAGTTTCCACCCATTGCTTCTTATTCTGCCCTCAGGTGCCTTGGAGAATAGTTTGACTCCCTCTTCTTTGTGGCAACCTCTGAGATGGCTATCGGAACACTGCTATCATGTCACCCCTAATTCTTCTTTTCATTAAACTAGACATACCCAGTTCCTGCAACCATTCTTCATACGTTTTAGCTCCAGTCCCCTAATCATCTTTGTTGCTCTTCTCTGCACTCTTTCTAGAGTCATTTTAAAGAAACACTTTTTGATAGGAGTCAAACATGAAAATCTTTTGAGGCTCCTTGAAATATATGCTCTTTCTCCATCCCACACAGTTCGTTTTACAATTCTCGTAGCTAATTTTCACTCTCTACATTGTTTCTGGTAAGGAAGATATCTATTGATGGACCCTTTGCTGCTTTTCATTATCTTTATTTTCCCTTTCCAGGTTATTCCTGCTGAAAGAGAAAGAAAAGCACTGACTTCAGGTGATACATTTGTCCCTTAGTTTTATAGTCAAGAGGCTGGGATGTATCGTTATGAAATATGCATTTATTTTATTGAATGTAGAGCATCTACAGAGGTCATGCAATCACTAGTATACAACTTTAGTTTGAATAAAGCATCAATAAATTAGCACATATAAAGTACAGACTATCTCCATGATGGTATACCCCAGGCAACATTCTATACAGATGTATCCAATATGTTCAATAACACCAAGGATCATGTTTATAAAACAGTTGTAGAATTTATTCAGCCTGTTTGGGGGGCACCAGATTGAAGGACCCTAAAGCTTTTAAAAGAAACTGTGTGATATGTAACATGTTGGGGGAAATCAATAACTTTTTTGGGGAGTGGGGGCGTTTCAAAAACGTATTCAGGGAATTTGAGAGGGAAGGAGAAACAGATTGGCAGCTGATTAGACATAAGAATACTTTAAAATATTGCTGTTAGCCACAGAAAAAACAGTTAAATAAATAAAGTAGCCCTACAGTCTTAAACTATAGTTTGGGAAATTAAGGTTTTAAAAAGATATTGTAAAACTTTATTTCCTCCTCCTTCTAAGTAAATCAGTCCATAAACTTTGTCCTTTGGGATGTACACTAGAGAAAAGAATTCATGATGGTCAGTTTCTAGATTAAGGTTAGTCCATGTTTTGGTGTCTGATGAAAAAATGAGTTATCATGCCACATTAAAACAGGGACAGGGTCTCCTCCTCCTCCTCCTCCTCCTCAAATTGTTTTAAGATTCTTTTAGGAATTGCACATGGGTTACATTTTCCCCATAAAAATGGCAGAAAACTATTCCATCAATTTTGACAGCTGTAATAAAAAAAGAGCTCAAGGGCCCAAAATGGAGCTTAGACAGTTGCATACTGTTTTTCAACCTGATGCAGGCAATATCAATTGACCTAATGTGTTATCTTTAAGTACTTCATGTAAGGAAAATGTTGACAAAGTTAGAAAATTACTGTGGGTAATTGCCACTTCACTTTGTATCCAGCACACTTCCAATCAATGCTATATTCTTCTCAAACCAAGCACATGGGCCAATTGGTACAGCTAGCAAAAACATAGCATGAAGTTTGCTTGTTAAACATCACAAATATCAAAAACAACTGCCAAAATGGGACTAAAGACAAGAAAAAAGCAACTTGAACCAACAGGCAACAATTTACACTGCCTATATCTATAAAGTAGCTGATAACTCAGCAACATTGCCCAGGTATTTATTTCTAGGGGGAAAATGTTTGGCGTTCCAAAGTTAAACTGGGACATACACATACACACATACAGAGAGAGGGGGGGAGAGGGAGAGAGGGAGAGAGAGGGAGAGGGAGATATCTATCTATCTATCTATCTATCTATCTATCTATCTATCTATCTATCTATCTATCATCTATCTATCTATCTATCTATCAACTATTATTTATATGTTTGTGCTTGTGTATTATGGTCTTCATTGCAGGGGGGAAGTATAACTCAATAATATTAAAAAAAGAATCTTACTTTTTAAAATTCTGATTCATTTATAAAGCAATTGGCTGTGCTATTTCCCATGAAGATGACAATATGGCTTGCTTTACTGTTTATTTCTTTATGGATTTATTTGTTTTAGTTTTTAGCGCTATATTGTTCCATGCTTCTCTATCTCAGTGACTCCTTCAGAGCTTTGGAAAGATTCCTGAGATTTAGTCAAGGTGAAGTCTCATTATTTTTCTTTGTGCGTCTCTTTCAGAATTGTCTATAAATACATCAAGCAGTGGGCAGGTAGTTATTGCTCCTTCTAGAATTTCAGTTACAAACTTCAAGCTTTGTGGCCAGGATAATGAAATGCCTACCAGTGAGAAGCAACCATACGAGAACCAAATGCTAAATGTACCATAGCCTTAGGAAATAAGGCCATATCTGATACTTGCATTTAGACAAAACTGAACTGACAGTGAAGAAATGGAAAATAGAAGTGATTGTAGCCAAAAACGATTATGTGATTAAGAGAATAACCTGGAGAAAGACAACTCCATTTCAAAGTGTGGGAAAAAATGGATTAAGATGTATGTTGCAGAAAATCTTATTTTCTTGTAGATAGCCCAGACTATTTGTAAATGCCCAACAGTATCATTAACCTATTAAATTATTACTTTGTTCCATTGAAAATTATTCCATGGTAGTGGAATTATTTCCACTCCTTGAAATGTGTAAGCAGAGAATGAGGCAGGTGACATAGTAGGCTGACTCTATAATGTGCAAAAGACAGGAATGGATGCATAATATTTTGTAATATCGATCCACTTTTTACTGTATTTTCCCTTTTTAATCATGAATTTATCTATTTTTATGATTGTTTATATGCATTTTTGGTTTCATTCCACTGTTGCACATCATGCAGAGTTCTTTTTCATGAGGTAGGTGGCTATAGCAATCACAATCACAATAGCGCTTAGACTTATATATTGCTTTTACAGAACTTTACATCCCTCTCTAAGTGGTTTACAGAGTCAGCATATTGCCCCCAACAATCTGGACCCTTATTTTACTGACCTGGGGAGGATGGAAGGCTGAGTCAACCTTGAAGCAGTGAGAATTGAACTGCCAAATTACTGGCAGATGGCAGTCAACAGAAGTAGCCTGTAATATTGTGTTCTAACCACTGCACCTATATAAATGTGATAGATAGATAGATAGATAGATAGATAGATAGATAGATAGATAGATAGATAGATAGATAGATAGATGATAGATAGATAGATAGAGAATGAATGGATGGATGGATGGATGGATGGATGGATGGATGAATGAATGAATGAATGAATGAATGAATGAATGAATGAATGAAGATATTTGCAAACTCAATCACAGTGTTGATTATTTTCTTCATCTTTGTGGAGCAGGCAGATTTTTTCCCCTTCGGATGGACCTGTAGAGCCTCAGAGATGTTTCTGCAGATAAAAGTAGGATTTTCCCCACGAGTGATGAGCCTCCAAGACAAGAAATTATTGTTAAAGACTTCAATTAATTCTTTCTGTAAAAATATAGTCTGAAACTAAGACAACAATTTTAAAGAAACTATATTCAAGCTATTAAATAAGAGAAGATAATCAGAAGAAAGTTTGCTGAAGGTATCCTACCCTTCATTAGACTCATTGAAGTCTACAATTAAGACAAGAAATTGAAATATGATTTAGCCATAGATGATCCCTAAAACAATGTTAGA
Organism: Natrix helvetica; assembly: GCF_964273705.1. Lineage (NCBI taxonomy): Eukaryota > Metazoa > Chordata > Lepidosauria > Squamata > Natricidae > Natrix > Natrix helvetica. The sequence continues at coordinate 20,952,493 of NC_138549.1, read as the reverse complement.
GATACATGTTTTGAAGAGGGGGGGAAAGCACTCAGGATTTGAAAATTAAAACTGGTGGTAATAGCAGTCCTTATGTAAGTATATTTAGTTTATGCAATGGCAAAGCTGTGTAATGAGCAGACATTAAAAGATACTTTGAAATAGAATTCTGTTTTTAATGAAAGAAATGGTAAAGTGCAAAATTGTGTCTAATGTAGCCGGAGGCTGTGAAGTAAGAACTCAGCTTCAGATTTAGAGGCAATAAAAGCTTCTTATGAAGTTAATGATGTAACTGTTCTGTCAAAACAATATAAAAGGCTGCCAGCTTTGTTACAGATGTCCTATTTACTTAATAAGACAAAGGAGGACTTGTGAATCATGAGATGTTTTCAAGCTTTGACAATGAAAGAACAGTTTCCAAATATTTTAATTGCTTTTATATATTAATCTGTTACTCAAGAGGCTATATTTACAAGCAGCATCATTTTCATGTCATTGAGTAATGAAATTCAGATTCTCCTAGTCTGCTTCCCCCCCCCCCATACATACCGCTTGAAATGCCCTTCAAGTATTGGAAGACTATTATCAAGTCTTCCCTGAGCCTCCTCTTCATTAAGCTATACCTATCAAGTTCCCTTAGCCCAGTGATGGCAAACCTTTTCGGTACCGAGTGCCAAAAAGGGAGCACTTCACACATGTGCTCATCAACCAGGAAGAGGAGTTGCCAAGGGGCATGCATGCATTGGAAAATGTAGTTCAGATTTCTGGTGCACGCATGCCAGTAATGGGTTGCTCTTACCATTGCTACCGGTACGCTGATCGCAGTCTGTTTGTGACAGACGTGCACTGTGCATGTGCCTGACATGCGCTGTGCACACGGGCGCAATCCACTGCTTCACCAGCTGCTTATTGTGGCTCACGCAGGCATCACACACACTGTGTGTGTGTGCCTACTTTGCTGTTTGCCATAAAAGCAGCTACAATATAGCACGGGCAGGTGGCCCAAAAGATCTACCATACCAGTACACTCTCAGCTGCTCCCGGCCACTACCAGTATGGCCGTACCGGGCCGTACATGCAACAACTCACCTCTAATGCATGTGTGCCAGCCAGCAAGTCTTCTGGTTACTGCTGTGCATGCACATGTGATGATCAGCTGGCCTGCACGCATGCTCATGTCGGAAAACAGAAGACCCTATCTTCCGGGTTCCGGCACTGCCACTTGCACAAAGGCCAGCTGATTGTCATGTTCGGATACATGCCAAAAACCTGGAAGAGGAACGGGTGATGCTGTATGTGCCAGGCGACATGGCTCCGCATGCCACTTCAGGCACATGGGCCATAGGTTTGCCATCATGGCCTTAGCTATTCACTGTATGTTTTAACGTGTGGACTTCTTATCATCTTTGTTGTTATTCTTGCACTCTTCCTAGGTCCTCAGCAACTTTTTTGTATCATGTTGAGCAGAACTAGACCTGTATTACAAATGTGACCTCTCTAGTGTAGTATAGAGCAGTATTATCACTTCACGTGATCTTGATGCTATCTCTCTATTGATGCAGCCTAGAACTGTGTTGGCTTTTTTGGCAGCTGCAGCAGACTGCTGACTCATAGTTAAGCAGTGATATACTAAGACAGCCCCCCCCCCCCCACAGCCCCTGGGCCATGGACCACTGCCAGGCCTTGGCCTATTGGAATTGGGCCACGTGAGTGGCTGGCTAGAGTGTGCATGCATACAGCCCAACTTGCACAAGCGGTGTGTTGGCGGTAAGTTTGCCTTTTAGGATCAACTATCAATAATTAAGGAACAGGCAGTCAAGAAATATGCCAGGGACTAGCAATTGATAAAGCAGCTACTCGTCTTTTCCATGAAGGCCTTGTGATATGAAATCTCTAACCTTACAAAGGACAAACCAAGATGTTTCCTGTATCACTCTATGGATTTTGAAGAAGCAGGATAGGAAGAGTGAGATGCTTTTCAATGTTCAGTATTAAAGAAAATTATTGAAGATATTGTGGATAAGCCAGAGAACAAACTAATTAATCATCAAATAAATCAACCCAAAGACACTAACATCCAACATGAAATTATCTTACTATGGACACATTACATGAAGGCCTAGATCCTTAGAGAAAGGCCCCATGCTGGGAATTTTGGAAGGGAAGGAAAGAAGAGGATGAGAGCAAGGTGAGTGGACTCAGTTACAGTGATGATGAGTACACAGTTGGAAGGCATGAAAGATCATTTTAGGGACAGATCATCAAGGGATTACCAAGGAGAAAACCATACCTCACCAAAATTGCCAAGGGAAGCTGTATATAAACAAAAATGTATATAAAAAGGGAGTAAACTCCATACTCACTAGCACTGATAATGCTGTCTAGTTGCAGTAGGTAATGAAATGTCTGCAAGCAGACAATTGAGCTCAGTGAACAGAAAGTTCTCACAGAAAAATATTACTTATTAAATTTATATGCCACTGACTCCCAGCTACTCTGGATTTTTTTATGATGGTGATGACAGCAATAACTATCTTTCCCTAGTATGCTAAGGCCAGGCAATGCTTATGTTCAGTTCTCCCAAAATGCATTCAAAATGCATTTGTTGTGGCTCACCAGCGGCCAGCAGAGCTGGCAGCAGATTTGGACAGTGAGGAGGTTGGGAAGGAATATGGGCCAGTCCTGGAATTTGGGGAAGGCTCTTATGAGGAGTCTGGGGAAGGCTCTGTGTCAGAGGCAGAGAGGGGGCCAGAGCCGTATGCCAGCTATCAGCTGCCTTCAGAATCAGACATCAGTGAGGTAGATGAACAGCTGGAGCCTGTTCCCAGGATGGGCATGCCCAGAGATGCCAGATGAAGGGAACAGCTAAGGAACAGGGGTTGACTTGGGAGTAAGGCCAGACTATGAATGGGGAAATAAAAGAGGAGCGAAAGGGGAGTGGAGTTTGCAGGAGACAATTAGTTCACTAATTGGATTGTGACTATCTGAGACTCCTTGTCAAGTTCTGCAGATATCAGCCTGCCAGATAAGGTCTATGACCGTAAACCCTCCTTTGAAAGATTTTGCTGGCTTTGAATGAGCAGAATTCACATCAAATTAAAAAGGGGTTTTTTGCCGGGATAAGGAGTTGTTTCATGCTCTTGGGAAGCCTCAGCCAAACAGCATTTAGAGTGAGAAGACTAATTAAAGTAGCCACCCTTTGTTTCCAGAATTAGTCAAGGCTGTAGAAATCATCAGAAGGGCGTTGTGGCTGACACAGTTTTTTTTTAATAGGCAACAGGAAGCCTAATCCTCTTCCAAAACTGTCAAAATGGCTATTACTGCCAGCAGGAATGATTTTTAGTTGATCTGTCATGCAAGAAACAATGGAATGGAAAAATCACCTTCATTTTATTGGCAGGAAAATATCCCTCATCAGCTGGTTATTACAGACATGTTTTAAGTTACCAGTTGGTAATACTTTAAGATTGCTTCAAATCATGTATTTCTTGGAGTTAATGTCAGTAGAAGTTCTCAATCGCACTGATTTGTCAGTTACAAACGCTGAGTACATTGAGCATAGAACTAATTTTAAAATAAGTTTGACTCGATGTTCCTGTGCAAAGCTTTACTTCGGTAGGCATGATTGAAGAGGACAATGAAACAGTTAAATAAACTCTGTGTTCATAAGAAGAGTTAAGGTGCATACAGTCAAAGTTAATGTGCTTCATAGAGGTTAGAAATTGGATTAATATTGTTTGCTCATGCCTGAAGCACAGAAAATTGCTCAAAGGCAGATGGAAGGAAGCTAAATTCTAAAAATAAAATTCCCTGCAGAAATGAAGATTTTCATACTTCAGATTGTTTTCCCCCCTCAAGGGTATGACAGTAGACACAAAAGTAAATAAATTGCAATTGGGAAATTTGGGGATATTATGTAAGTTAAATGTATGCCTAGCCCTAGAAAATAAAATGAGTATACAAGACAATAATTATGTTGGCTTTCTAAAGTAATGGATAATCAAGCATAATGAAGCATTACAAAAGCAGTTATTTGTTATTTAAAAGGATCAATTTTGCTGACTAACTGAATTTCACTGTGGATGTAGCTTATTACTAAGTGACAAAAAAGGAAGAAAACAAAAAAAGAAGTGAAACAAACTTGAAGCAACAGAGTTTCTGATATTTGTGCATTATTTTTTTTTAACAAAGTAATAGTAAATCTTTGAACTAAATAACACCCTTTCATCTACATTTCCACCGACTTGTTTTATCTAAACAACACCTCTAGCAAATTTGAAATAGACCAGGGTTCTTCTGTACAGCAAGTGAATGGAACTGGATATGGTTTCACCCTATTCTATTTTGATAACATCCTCTGGTTACTTTAGTTAATTAGTAGTAAAAATTTAGTCTACTCAATTAAAATCTTATTTCTTCATTTGCTGCTTCTTCTCTGGAAACAAAGCTAATAGTTGTAACCAGTGGTGGGATTCATATACATTCACTACCGGTTCGCAAATGTGAGCCTGCTTATGCATGCACAGAAAGTCACTCATCATGTCAGGGAGAGTTGATGAAGTTTCCAGAAGCTGCCACTACAGGTTCACCAGAACCAGTAGTACCACCACTGGTACTACTAGTTATAACTTGGTTGTAACCCAAGTTATAACTAGGATTTTTTTTTAAAAAAACCCCACCTCTGTATGGTTTTGATCCAAAGACTCTCTCTGTCTTTGTAAGTTGCTGTAATAAACGTCTCTTCTTCTTTAAGATTTATTTTGAAATATATTGTGGGTTGCGAAGGGCTAGTGTATGATTGAGAGACTCTATAAAAATCTGTTGGTAAAGTCAAAGTGCTCCTTTCTAATACGGAATTTCCATGAATTTGAGGGAAGGAAAATAGAGTTTCTTTGAAAATAAGCAGAGGAAGTAGAAAATGTGGATCTGAAATGACAAGCGGAAAGAAAGATATTAAAAATAGGAGTTGTCTTTTAATACAAAAACATTAAGGCAAGCTATCCTGAAACACAGAACTCACCACCTATTCACATCATTTATATATAAGGTGTCCTTTCAGCATATTTCCCCGGGTGAATGAAGCTAGGCATAAGAAATGGAGATCTATTGAATGTTTATACTATTTTATTTGAGGCATTTATTATCCCACTAGTAATTTCTGACCAAAATTTGCACTTTTCCAAGTTTAAGACCCTTTTGGAAAGTGTCACTTATACCACAGAACATGTCTAGGATCTTAAATTTTAGAAATACATTTAGGATTTGCTTGCTTTAAATATTTAATTTGTTGCTTTATAAAACTGAAACTGAAACTATTATAGATAATGCAGTTAAAAATAACTATAGATATGAAATAGTTTATCACAGCATTTAATAAAAGATTAAAACTGAAGCATGCCCCTTTTCACTTGTGTGCATATACATTTTCTGCCCACTGCATATATTTTATATCATTTTTAAATTGCTATTTTACATTTATTGTCATACAATTTATGTTCATACCCCTTACATGAGGGAGAATTTACTTGTTTAACTATTTACCTGCCTCATTGTTCCCAATCTCCCATTCATAAAATTAAGAAATGTTGGGGATTTTTATGCAAATGTAATATGTATGTTGGATTCCCTTCTGCTTTTACAAATGAATGTTCTGGAAGCAGAATGATACTTTGGAATTTTGCAAATTATAGTCTAGGAATGTTTGGAAAACACCAAACTGTTTCAATTTCATCTCCCAGGGCAGGGTGTTGCATTGCTTAATCAGCATTAACATTTAGCTATATTCAAAAATAGATAAATATTAACAAATTAACAATACGTTACAGTGGCTCTTTTTAAGATAAGAAAATACACCTCCTTCACACATTAGCCTAATGCTATATTTATTTCATGCTGAAACACATGAAAGCAAAGCTTATTTGCTTGCTTGCTTCCTCCCTCCTCTTCCTTTCTTCCTCCCTCTCTCCCTTTCCTTTCCTTCACTTCCCTTCCTTCCCTCCCTCCTGCTCTCCCTCCCTTCCTTTTTCTTCCTTTCCCTTCCTTTCCTTTCCTCCCTCCCTCCTTTCCGTCCCTTCCCTTCCCTCCCTCCTTTCTTTCCTTTCTTTCCTTTCTTCCTTCCCTTCCCTTCCCTTCCTTCCTTCCCTCCCTTCTTTCCTTCCCTTCCCTTCCCTTCCTTCCCTCCCTTCTTTCCTTCCCTGGGCCTGGCTTACTCTCAAATAAATTATTCAAAAGGATTTTTTGAGTAGTAATAAATACACAATAAATAAGCATAAAGAAGCTAATATGGCTGCCATATAATGGTAACATTTATCTCTTTTTCACAGGGAAATGGTAACAGTTAAATCAGTTTTGCTATGCATATTGTACAAAAAGACACGCTGCATATGGCTTTCTTTAACTGTTCTGGAAAGGGGCCAAGTAGATATTTGAAGCCAACATGAAAATAATTTTGTGTTAATAGGTATGTATTTTTCTACAATATTAATGTTATGCAACATTGCTTTGGCAAGATGCTATTCAACATTAGAGTCTGTTAAACATTCCTTACAACAGCAAAGAAAGAAACAGCAAGGAGCTTCACTCCCTCCCTCTCTCTCAATGCTATATTACCTTATCTTTGACATGTAACTTTCTGTTCAGCAACATCCACAGAAACATTGTGAAAGGCTTCTATTGTCAATGAAACATGATCCCATTCTAAGTATGTGCAATGTTTATGAAATTTAAATTGTTGCACAGTTCAGTAGGTGCAGCTTAATATATCTGGACTCTATATTCATGGGCCTGTCCTAAAATCTGCATATAAATTGGTTGAGCAGAACAAAGTAATTTGATTAATTAATTAATGATTTGTGGGGTCATAGAAGAACAGTTTCCTCCAGTGTTCATTTTAATGTCAGGAGGGTTTGACCATTTCCTTGAAATGTTGTTTCATGTTTCACAAATGTTATTTCTCTGCCTTTATTGCATCTGTTAATAGCTGCTCGGTGTCCCTGGTTGAGGGAAGAGGTTCCTGCTGGGGAGGGAGAAATCACAGGACTATCTTCAGAACTGCTGTGAGATGTATTCATGCTGATTGGCAGATAAAAAACTGTCCAAGGAGCTGCTGATACAGTTCTACAGAGGAATTATTGAGTCTGTCATTTGCACCTCTATAACTGTCTAATTTGGTTCTGCAACCCAACAAGACAGACACGGACTTCAGAGGATAATTACAACTGCAGGAAAAACAATTGCTACCAACCTGCCTTCCATTGAGGACCTGTACACTGCACGAGTCAAAAAGAGAATTGTGAAAATATTTATAGAATACTCTCATCATGGACATAAATTTTTTCAACTCCTACTGTAGATGCTATAGAGTACTGCACAACAGAAGCACTAAACACAAGAACAGTTTTTTTTCCGCCGTCACTCTGCTAAACAAATAATTCCCTCAACACTGTCAAACAATTTACTATGTCTGCATTACTATTACTATTAAATGATGGCTTTGTCACAATTGGTGCATGTGTGACCACTCCTTCAGGAGTTACCAGGTGGCTTCAGATGCAATTCAAGGAGTTGGTTATCATGGCATAAGCTTTTCATGGCATAAGCTTTTTCATGATATAGGAGATAGGTATTTGAAAGATGCCCTGTCTCCATGGTTTTCCATTTCTCCAGTTAGGTCAGCCAAAGTAGGCCTGCTTTAGACCCTGTTGATTAAGTAGGAGGGACCCACAAAACATTCCTAAATGATGTTGATTCTTATTCTATACAATATTATTAACCAGAGCTCAGAGTTGTTCAAAAGTACATGAGTGAGTGAGTGAGTGAGTGAATGAATGAACTGATTATGGGGTACTAGTACATTTTACCTCTGTAAGACTCACTCTGAATGATAAATTCGTTGGTGAAGGTAAGTAAATTTACTTTAGCAGCTCAGATCATACAGTTGGACACATGGTTCTCAGAACTAGGTAAATCAAATATTTGGCCACTGGTAAACATTTAGGAGGTGACTTCTTCTGGGATAAGAAGCCAAGCAGAGTCTTGCACGATTAGTATTTGGATGGGAGTTTTTTTTTTCCTGGAATAGCAAGATTATAGCTAAAAAGAGAAATTAAAAAAAAACTTGGAAGAAGGCATTGACCAACTACATTCTATATTGCTGCCAAGAAAATCCACATTGAGATTTCTGTAAAGACATCCTGACTTGAAAAAAGATGTTACCTTTTTCTTTATACAACAGAGTTGGTGGTGCTGAGAAGTTTTCTCTATGATAACCAGTGCCGGTCTGGTTTGATTTGATTTGATTTTGATTTTATTAGATTTATAAACCGCTCCCTCTCCCCGAAGGTTAGGGGATGATACAGAATGCAAAAGCATTCTGCAAAAGCAGGGAGGCACTGGAGGAATTAAATGTCATGTGCAATGCCACAAGGGCGACAAGATTGGTGAGCAAAAACACCAACATTTTGTGATACAAAATGTTGCCTTAAGTCAAAATGCAGCTGCTAAATCCCAGAACGGATTTAAACATGATGGAAGGCATGTTCAGACTGCTATAAAGCACTTGAGAATGTAAGTGTCTCCTGTGGATGGTACAACATTTAAAAGACCCTTTTGCCCATATGCCAGGCCATATGTATGTTTGCATCCTAGTGATACACAGTTTCAGCAAAGGGCTAAAGAATGTTTTAAATACATTGCCAGATGTATTGAATATTGCATCTGCTTGATGCCATTCTCCTGTACGTGAGAAATATGCCAAGAGGACTTAGAAAATTGGCATTGGCACAGGGTTGTGTCAAGACTAGCTCTAAATGTACTGCAGCTCAGAAACATGAAACTCTGAGAAAACAGATATGTCCCAGAGGAATAAATTATGTTCTAGAAACGTTTTAGGAAACTGGAAGAAATTTGACATGGTGAATCTGGTCTGATGTGGCATACTTGTATATTTGATAATAAGTTAAACTTTCTAAGGAAAGGATGTTTTTTTGTGCGTATTAACCAAATACCTGGACTTGTTTTTTAGTGCTGTACTCCCTCTGCCTCTCCCAAGATCCTAGCTTGGCATCTCTTTGACATAAAGGTACAATCTGTTTTCCTTTGTGCTTTTGAAAAGACAGGAAGCAGATATAGGAACAAATAGGAGTAATCTTTCATTCTTTTCTGGGTCGTACTTTGTGTGTGACATTTCCAGCAACTTCAGGTTCTGTGGATTACTTTGGCATAGAATGTTAATAATACTGTTTCATCTTTCTTGAATAAAATGATTACCAGAGGACTTGATGGTATAGTGTATATCTTATATTTTGTTAGTTAAGTAAAAGGATTATGGACCATTCCATTCTATTCTATTCTATTCTATTCTATTCTATTCTATTCTATTCTATTCTGTTCTGTTCTGTTCTCTTCATCTGTAAGTAAGGTAAAGGTTGCCCTCGCACATACATGCCAGTTGTTCCCAACTCTAGGTGGCGTTGCTCATCTCTGTTTCAAAGCTGAAGAGCCAGCTTTGTCCGAAGTCGTCTCTGTGGTCATGTGGCTGGCATGACTGAACACCGAAGGTGCACAGAACACTGTTACTTTCCCACCAAAGGTGGTTCTTATTTTTCTACTTGCATTTTTACATACTTTCAAACTGTTAGGTTGGCAGAAGCTAGGACAAGTAACAGAGCTCACTCCATTATGCAGCACTAGGGATTCAAACCACTGAACTGCCGCCCTTCTTATGATCTTAGCCACTGAGCCACCGCATCCCCTAAGTATGGTTAAGTTTTCTTTATTTCCTCTTTCATTGCTTCTGGTGTCAAGGGAGTTGTTAGGTTATGGTATTAAAATTGAGAGTTGATGAAGAGAAGATAATAGACTAATTTGGGTGGATCATTTGAAGGGATTAAATATTTATATTTATAAGAATTTTGTTTTGCTTTTAATGGATTTTTTCTTGATTAAATTTGAATGATGAGAATTTAAACATTTGTTTATACATACGAGACAAGACATAGGAATAAGAGGGTTTTTTGTATTTTCAAAGAAAATGAGAAGGTATTGTATAAAGAAATGAACTATGAAATTCAATATATGGTATCTCTTAATGGACCTGTTAATTAATATTGAAAGATTAGGCTTTATTATTTGCCAATAGATAAAAGATGAGATATGGAATGAAGAGATTTTTGTTGGAAAATTGGAGAAGTTGTTGGGATATTTACAATATTGGTGTTTGTCTTGATGAAGGAGGAGGTCATTTTTTAAAAAAAAATATTTCCTTTTAATTTCTTTTTCCTTTTAAATCTTGTTCCCTTTTCTCTTCTGCTTTTTTATTCTTTTTGCACTTTTTATTTTTTAAATATTTTCATTTGTTGGCATTAGTTTTTTTATCTTTGTATTTCTAAACTTCACTAAAAATATAAAAATAAATTATTGGGGGGAAAATATGAGTTTTATTCACTGAAATTAACCCAGCTAATTTAAGTTTAATATTACTGAAAAATGTGGGGAAGAATATATTTTGACTAATCCATAATGCCATTAACATAAGATAATGTGAATTGCAGAATCTATTTGAACTTAGAATGTCCTCAGTTTTTATTTCTAGCAGCAGTTCTTAAAAGAATAACCTTGAATGCTATTGCCTAAAAAAGATAGGAAGTTCTATCCCTTGGGTATTGTTAATAGTATAATGATGCTCATATGATCTTTGAAGATATACTTTCTTTCCTCACAACCAAGAAAGGAAGAAAGAAAGAATGGCAGGTCTCTGAAGAAGGGGAAATAGCAATCTAAGAAAAACACAGCAGGTCAGAGGACACCAATTCTAAAGAAATGACAGAACACTGTATGTCTTTCTGAAGCAGAATTTCATTGGGCAGAAGTCTCTTGAATTAATATTACTTCAAGGTAAAAAAAAATCTATGAATCTTAGAACTGGACTTGATTGCTGATCCTGAAATATGATTTAATTACATCAGCATGAAAACAAGAGGCTTCAAATTTCTTCTGTCTTTTGCATTGTGTTTGTTCAACATATTGCATAGAATAGAATAGAATAGAATAGAATAGAATAGAATAACAGAGTTGGAAGAGACCTTGGAGGTCTTGGAGGTCTTCTAGTCCAACCCCCTGCTTAGGCAGGAAACATGTTGGATGACAAATGGTTATCCAACATCATCTTAAAAACTTCCAATGTTGGCGCATTCACAGCTTCTGCAGGCAAGTTGTTCCACTGATTAATTGTTCTAACTGTCAGGAAATTTCTCCTTAGTTCTAAGTTGCTTCTCTCCTTGATTAGTTTCCACCCATTGTTTCTTGTCCTGTTCTCAGGTGCTTTGGAGAGTAGTTTGACTCCCTCTTTGTGGCAACCCCTGAGATATTGGAACACTGCTTTGTGTTACAAGATTGCATGAAGATTCATGCAGAGAATCACTCATTTTTAGTTCATTTTTCTTATTAAAAACTTGTGAATTTCTTCCAGTTTAAGATTAACTCTAGTTTTTCCCCCCTTCAAAATATAGAAAAGTTCAACACAGTTTATTAGCAAGCAGCGTGACCATGATTGGAAGAGTCTGTGACACATAAAAATGAGGTTTATGAAGACATTACAGGTTAGCATCTTTCCACAAAAAAATGTCTGTATGGTGGATTCACAGACTGCAAAGTTGTTTTCTGTATCAGGAATAGTTAAAGTGATACTTTCCAGATGACTTGCTTGCTGTCGGTATTTATGTTGGTCCAAAACATCTACAATAACTTGTTCAAGCCTGCATCGGGAAGGATTGTGTGCTCCATCTAAGAATCTGTGAAATTGTTTGCACATAACATTTATGGGGTCTTACCCAAACATAGAAGACTGAAATGCCAGATAAAAGTTGCCCAGAATTCTGAAATAGAGAAATCAGGGGATGCACAAAGCAGAAATATAATCCTCTCCCATAAAGATGCATTAATCACCTCTCATATCTATTAATCCATTTCTTTCCTGGCCATTCAAGGGTTCATGTAGATCCTAGATCCAGCCTACAGAATTACAGAAGATTACTTTAACTATCATATTACTAACAATCCTGTTTTTGGTAATCTTAAATAAATTCCAGAGATTATCACAAAATGACCCAATTATTTCCCCTAAATCTGGCAAGTGTAATCCAAGTTAGAATAAAGGTGAGCACTTTTATCAGATTAATCTCCCCAGCCCATGAATATCGAGTCACCTAAAGCAGTGCCATTGGGCAATTTTTTTACACCAAACTGGAGCTGAGAAGATTGGTGTTTGCTATCCTTAGCCAAATAAATGTTCCCAGAAGCAGAATACAATGAGTGATTATTTGGGGCAATCTTTCCAACACCCTCACTGTCTCTATGTTCAATAACATAATGAGAGACTCGTGTTGGAAAAGCTTGTCATATTGCTGAGAAGCATTTGGAATGGACAATTTCCATTGATTTATTCTCCTTGTAGAGATGGGAACAAGGTATAGGACTTGTTTCAGCTTTCAAATTCATACCCACACAATTGCTTGATGAGTAATTTAATCAAGTTTGAGTAGACAATTGCAGACAAGGCAGAATACAAATAAAAACAGAATCTCTTACAAAAGAAGCTTGCCTGGGTAGTTTTGCTTTCAATGAGAACATTCAGAATAAAGTCATTATATCATAAACAATCTTGTTTTTCATAAGCTTAAACAAGTCCCAGATGAGCAGGGGTGGGTTCCTGCCAGTTCTAACCTCTTCTATAGAAGAGGTTCCACAAATCTACAGTGCCATTTAGAACCGGTTCCAGCTCCCTTCCCCTGCCCATCCGCACATCATCAAGATGTAGAGCGAGAGGAGGAATTCTGGGAGTTGAAGTCCACAAGTCTTAAAGCTGTCAAGTTTGAACACCCCTAGGGGTTTTTTTCCCTGAAGGATTAGGGGTGCAAGGGTCTTGTAACTTGACAGCTTTAAGACTTGCGTGCTTCAATGCCAGAGTTCCTGAGCCAACATGACTGGAGGAGGAATTCTGGGAGTTGAAATCCACAAGTCTTAAAGCTGTCAAGTTTGAACACCCCTGGAGTTTTTTTTTCTAAAGGGTTATTGGTGCAAGAGTCTTGTAACTAGACAGCTTTAAGACTTGCACACTTCAATGCCAGAGTTCCTGAGCCAACATGACTGGAGGAGGAATTCTGGGAGTTGAAATCCACAAGTCTTAAAGCTGTCAAGTTTGAACACCCCTTTTTCTAAAGAGTTAGGGGTGCAAGGGTCTTGTAACTTGACAGTTTTAAGACTTGCGTGCTTCAAATGCCAGAGTTTCTGAGCCAACATTTTGGTTGCTAAGCAAGAGCGTTGTTAAGTGAGTTTCACCACATTTTGGCCACACCACCCAGTCACATGACTGCCAAGCCACTCCGACTCAGTCACGTGGCTGGCAAGCCACTCTCACTCAGTCACATGGCCGGCAAGCCACTCCCACAAAACAAGCCACATCTACAGAAGAGGTCCTAAAATTTTTGAAACCCACCATGCAGATGAGTGAATATAGAGATAAAAAAATAACAAACATGACTGGAGGAGCAAAGGGAGTTCATCCCTTTTACTAGTTCGGAGAAAAAAAATGGAGCACCAATTGTGGATTTCAGGAAGAATCTAATTCTAAAGAACAAGTGATATCATAGAGAAAGAACATTTCCTGATACATGACATAGTTTAACTCACGGAATCCATGGCATGCCAATGATGCCATTATATATTGGCTAGACAGAAACCTAAGGATGTAGATGGTCATTCAAATAACCTGGCTCTATATTGCATAAGGTTTATAGATAATCACCAGAAGCTTGAATATCACCCAGAAGCAGACTGGCAACAAATGTAGTTTAAATTGTCTTCCCAATCTTCACCAACCAGATCTGTGTGAGCTTCAGTAAAGTCACAGAAGAGTAAAATCTCTTTACCTACAGGAACCTGAAGCTCAGTTTCCCAACAATATGCCCTTCACGATGAGCAGCTGAGATAGAAATAAGAATTAGCACCAGATCTTTGTAGTAGGTATTGAGCTTACCTGGTTACACTTTATTTATGGCTGTGCCGTTACAATAACTGAAGGTATACACATTAAATTGAGAAATCGGTTTACACTTGCTGAGCCCCATCAACTGTCCCTGTCCTTGACATGCCAGAATTCTGTTTCTCTTTATTTGAAATACTTAGACGAACTCTGACTTGACATCATAGGCTTTTTTACTCTTCCCATATTCTTTGAGATATGTGAATTTCTTTTAGATCTTTGGAAATACTGATGTGTGGTAAGTTGTATTGACGCCAACTGAGGTATATGATGCAGCAGACTCCAGAGATTTAATTTTAGTATCAGAAAGGCCCTACATTTGTGAGAAGTGTTATCAGAATAAAATAAATGTTTAATCCTTGAATAATTACCTCTTTGGTTCCACTCCTCTTCAGGATGCAACAGAACGCCTGATTATTATTTTTGTAAATAAGCATAAAGATAATGTGATTTTAAGTAGAGTTTAGCTGGAGATTTTGTAGTATAGTATTGGTTTTGCTCATTGTCATGGAATTGGATTGGATTACCTGCTGTTTTGCAGATGGGTTAAACTTCAGCTCTCAGTGTTCAGCAAATACAGTGAACTTCACTCACATGCAGATATATGAAAACTAGCTATAGAATGTAATATTGCATGCTATTTGATCAATAGGATAGTTCTAGATAGTTACCTTCTCTATTAATATTTGAAAGGCACTCTATGTTTTATTTTATAACTTATCACCAGGTTCCAGGGATAAAGATGGTGGACTTGCCCTGTAAAACAGTGTTAATGAAGCAAGAATAATATGATAAAGGCCCAATTGGGAGCATCTGAAATCTGAAACAGATTGAGGAAACTACAGACCAATCAGCCTGACATAAATATTTGGGAAAATTCTAGCAAAGATAATCAAGGAGTGCATCAGAGGTGGGTTCTGGGCGGTATGATCCAGTACGGGCATACCAGTAGTAGCCAGGAGCAGCGGCCACTGTTCCCATATGGTGGCTCATTTGGCCCACCCACCCATCCACCCACGTTCTATGGCTGTTTATAACGCGACCGGCCAATTGTACATGCGTGCACAGCATGTGGCGCCTGCATGACAACTGCAGAGCAGCTGGGTGTCGCAGGGTGGTGGCATGCACATGCTTGCACAGAGCATGTGCCCAACCAGGACACATGGCCCCGTGCACTGCATACCAGTTGCAATGGGATCCGGAACCTACCACTGGAGAGCATTTATGAGCATCTAAAAACAAGCAAGACATTTATTAGAAGCAGCATGGGATTGTCAAAAACAGATCATGCCAGACAAACCTTATAGCCTTGTTTGACAACATGACTAAATTAGTAGATAAGGGAAATGCTCTGGGCTCAGATTACTTGGATTTCAGTAAGACATTTGACAAAGTAGACCACAGCCCATTTCTTTGTGAGACAGAACAATGTGAAATGCATTACTGAATTCTGAATTGGCTGACCATCCACACTCAGTGCGTAATTCTTATTGGAGCTACATCTGCATGGAGGGAACTGTGTGGTACCCTAAGATTCTGTCTTAGGCCAGCATTCTTCACCTTTATTAATAATAGGATAAATTGTACAAGGAATAATTGAGGGAACTAGATACGTCTTGTCCAACAAAGAGAAAAAGTCTTCCAGTACTTGAGAGGTTGTGACAGAGAAGAGGGCATCTAAGGGCAGGACGTGAAGCAATAGGTCAATGATCATTAAAGAGAGATTCAATCTAGAACTAAATAGAAATTTCCTGACAATGGGAACAATTAATCAGTGGGATGGAAATTGTGGGTGCACTATTACTGAAGGTTTTTAAGAACAGATTTGACAGCCATATGTCTGGAATTGTATACGGTCTCCTGCTTGAGAAGGAGGTTGGACTAGAAAACCTCCAAAGTCCCATCCAAACTTATTACTCTATGTTTTATATTCTACGATCATAATGGAAGCATTTTTGACACCCAAACATTTTTGATAACCATTGTTCCTTTATAACATTAAAAAGTACTCAAGAAAAAAAGAAAGATAGAGTGAGAAGGAGAGAGAGAGAAGAAAGAAAGAAAGAAAGGAAAAGAAAGAAAGAAAGAAAGAAAGAAAGAAAGAAAGAAAGAAAGAAAGAAAGAAAGAAAGAAAGAAGCAGGTCAGTTCCTTATGTGACATAAAACTGTTCAAATTTATAGATTAAAATTTAAAAAAAACAAAAGACAACAGACAATGCAAGTATGGAGTGCACAACACACACATATGCACACATTCATACACATACGCACATACATAATTTTTCTTCTGCTGTTGAAAGCAAAAGAGCTATTGTAAGATTAAAGCGAACTTTCCTGTAGGTGTGATTAAAGGGTTGGCTTTATTATTTTCTTGAAATATCAAAATCGTGGAATGCCTGTAGGGTCTGATTATCCTGCTGAGTTTGAGGTGGATTTTTTCTCTCCAAAGCTTAAAACTAGAAAAGAGCTTGTCTATCTTACTGCTGATATCTCCAGGCTCGTCCGGTTTTATTTCTCTTTGAATGTTCCAAAACAGTATTTTTTATGGAAATAACCTTAATATATATATAAAAAGAATTCAGTGGTGGAAGATTTCATGCTGCTGCAGTTCAAAAAGAGCTGGAAACGACTCCTCTTCCTAAGCAGAACTTTGATAGGCCAGGAGATAAATCATCTCTGCCCATCATGACTCAACTATGTTTCTGTCACACATTAATAGGACATAAGGTTGAAATTCTACATTCTCATCATGCTGGAGGTTGTTCAACATGCCAGAGTCATATCCCTCCTTTTTTTGTTTTAGCCATTTGCTAGGTACTAAGGACATTCCCCATAGAATATTAATACAAATCCTATGTTACTAATGAGCTTGTCAAGGCAACCTTAGGAAATACATCTCCATGGATAGTTAAGGTTTACCTTTTGGGTTAATTAACTCCAAATCATCCACTGTTCATTGTTAAGGTTGTTAGGAAAGGAACACAATTAAAGCAGACCCCCAGAAACCTCTTGGGGTTCAGAAGTCCCAAAGATCATAATACCAAATGGCTTTGTAACAAAAGACACAGGAAAAATAGATGTGTTAAACCTTAAATCGGTTTGACACATCTATTTGATAATGAATAGGACTAAATCTTGGGTCTTTGCCATCCGGTGATGTCATTTTCTATGACCATCTCCTTGCAACCTCCTCCAATTATTGGAAATGCACACAATTTCTAGCTGGAAAAATGGCAACTCAATTAACAAATAAAATTGTTTCTGCCTTACAGTCATTGCATAATTGGCACTGCCATCTCCTGGCAGTCAGGTTTTTTGTCTCACCTTGACTCTACAGCTGGGTAACTTATAGCCATGATGGCAAACCTATGGCACACATGCCACAGGTGGCACATGGAGCATTTGTCAGAGCACACAAGGCTTGCCCTGTCAGCTGGCCAGCATGCATGCGCACACTGGCCACCTGACTTCTGCCTTCTTTTGAGGCCATTTTTCACCCGGAAGGCTCCGGAAGGCTAAAACCGGCCCTACAAGCAACAGGAGGTCCGTTCCTGAACTTTCTGTTTGTCCATAGGGCCGGTTTTTCGCTCTCCAAAGGGCCTCTTTGGGGGGGAGCCTGATTTCACCCTCCCCAGGCTCCTATAAAGCCTCTGGAGCCTGGGGAGGGTGAAAAAAGCACGCCAAAAATGGGGGTGAGCACTGGTTGTGTGCGCATGCACGCTGTGGTCATGGTTCACCATCACTGACTTATAGTAACCTTGTTTCACTTTCACAATACATTCCAGATGATGGCCAAAGAATTATAATTTCTATTTATCTCCTACAAAATCTGCTATTGCAATTGTTTGGACGGTGCATGCTTTGGCTAAAGTAACTCAGACGTCAATGCTTCCACTATCCTGAGTTTCATCTCCAAGATGCGATCTCCATGAATTTTCAAATTGTCTCTTTGCCAACTAAATTTCCTGATTCAATCCTTTCTTCACAGTTAGGTCTACAGTCCATTTTATCTTTTTTTATTTTTTTTATTTTTGAATAGACACAAACAAACAAGACACAACAGACATCATAAAAACATATTCCATTACAAATTATAAAAAGTGTGTCAATTGGTTACAAAGAACTTTCGTGCATCCCTTCCACAGTCATAAACTAAAATCCATATCAAATTATATATTTTACATCAAATATATTTATATATATTACTATCATCATATCTCATCCTTCATATGACTATAGTTGTTTTAACATCCCTTTATAACAAATATTTCAAAATTCAAAGCAAAACCACATAATGGCATTCCATTGTCTATTTTCAATATCATCCAGCAACATTCTATCTTTGAGAAACGTTCTAAATAAAAATTAATTATGTTTGATAACAAAGTTTCTAAACCTCCTTTCTTAATCACTGTTTACAATTTATATCCAATCTCAATATTATAGGCTTTCATACATAACTAAGTTTCAAAACTTCCTTTCATGGTTACCATTTAAAATTTATACCAAATTTCCTCTTGTCAAACCAATATATATGTATACATTATATCATTATCAATTATTTATTTAACTATATCCATGATCAATCCAATTTCGATATTATAGGCTTTCATACATAACAAAATTTCAAAACTTCCTTTCATGGTCACCATTTAAAAATTTATACCAAATTTTCTCTTGTCAAAAGAATACATATGTATACATTATATCATTATCAATTCTCTATCTAGCTATATCCATTATCACTTCATTGTTAACATAATGCTCTAATTTTAACTATTTAGCTAGTATTTTGTTAATAGTTTTCATATTTCAACCTGTGTCTTTCCAGTAGTAGTACAATCTTATTTCTTTTGTCTTAGGTGGGATTAATCTTCTGGTTATTTCCTTAATCAACTTTGTTCGCACCTTGTTGCTTGTTGCATGTCTTATAAATTCTTGAAACCCTCCATCAGCTTCTTTAATCAGCTTATCTTTGGTTATCAGTAGTGCTTTTGTCAAAGTTCCTCTCCTTAAATCCATCAATTCTTCTCTTTTTTTCTCCTTCTATACCTTGAAATCTGGGGTAGGTCTCCTTCCCATCTCTCTTTCCCTTCCATGTTCCATTCTTTCCATTTCCAACCATGCTCAGATCCTTGTCAATACCCAAAGTTATCTTGTCTCTTTGTTCATTTTTCCCTTGGGTTTTTAAGACTCTAACCTCCACTTTTTCCAAAAGCTGGCTATCTTCAATTTCATCAAATTTTGCTATATTACCCTCTATATTTTCCAATTTCTTCTCAATTCTCTCTGATGTTTCTAATAATTTTTGGATTTCAAACATACTCTGTTGTAATGTTGTGGTTTCTTCTTGGTATTGTGTCATTGTCCAATTTATAAACACTGCCACTCTAGTTGGAAAATAAAGCTTTGTTTTTCACTTCTCTCTCGCTGCCAGAGACATCCAAAGGGCACCTGCATAAACAACCCACCTTATCTCTTTGCAAGCTAAAACCTTTGAAGTGCAAGGTCAAAATGATCAGAGAAAAGAGAGAGAAAAATATTTCCAGAACTCAGCCTCCAACCTCCAAATGGCAGTGTAACTTCTTTTCCTTCTGATGTTACTACTCTCTTTATATTCCTTTTATATCCTCTTTATATTCCAAGCTTAAAAGAAACAAGGCCCTTAAATGGAACAAAAGAAAAAGAAATCCATCCAAGCCAGTAGTGTGAAAGTAAAAAAAAAATAGATTTAATCCATAGGTTAAAAAAAAAAAGTAGTAGAAGAAAAGCCAATTCACTTTAAAAAGTAGGAAGTGTTTGCAAAACTTCCATCCATAGAAGGCGATTAAAAGAAAGGATAACACACTGTCCAAAATTGCTTAAATTCTCCACTTCTTTTCTTTTCTTTACAAGTTTAATTTGGTTTTAATCTTTTTTGGGCAGTCTCTTTTGTAAAAATAAAATTTCCTCACCAGATGGACGCGCTTTCTCTTTTCTGCTTTCCTCCGGTTGTGGAGCTATCCCGACTTCAGCAGCTTGGGGCTGCGCTTCTATCGCCTGCTAGAAGAGATTCTCTTGGATCAATCAGGGACTTTGTGATGTCCCTGAGATCAGCAAGATGTACTCTTCCTTGTCACCTTCTCTTTGGGACGGTTTAGGTCCAGAAGGACCACCCAGTGGTAAAAGTATCCGCTGGGATCTCAGAGCTCCGAGAACGCACGTCCGTATCATCGCGACGTCAGCTCCTTCTCCTTACAGTCCATTTTATCTTAACGTCCTCAATGCAATTTATTTTAAATGTTCTGAGATTATGTTGTGATCCTTCCTATTATTGACAAAGGTTACAAGAAGGTGCAATTTTTTTCTGGGTTGAGAGACATACTTGGGCTCTGAATGACTTGTCAAAAACTTCATTTCATCTACATTTGAACTTAATTAAAATTAAATGTCATTAATCCTGAGGCTCTTCAGTTCTTCACTGAGATGCTTCCCTTTGAAGAAGGTTCAACTAAAGCATCCCTTTTGAAACAAGTCAATGAAGCATCTCTGAGCTCTTCTTCTAACTCACTAAGCAAATAGAATTCACCTCTCTTGTCAAGAGGATTTTGTGCACACATAACACGCACACAGAGAAGCCATTTCCCTTATAGTAACATGGCTTATCAAAATTCATCAACCCACCTTGACACTTTGTAAAGCTGGAGAGAGTCAATTCCACAAAATACGTGGCCTACACAAATGCTTATAAGAGAAAAACATTTCATCAGGATGAATGATTGTCATAGATCTGGACTTCATTCATATGACTAATTTACTTCCCTTTCATGCATTTATCACATTCTTTGCATTAAAGTTGATAACTTTTAATTTCAAATCTCTGGAGATGTCAACCAATATGTTCCCTGGTTTCAGGCAGCATTGACCTCAGATTGCATACCTTTATAGAACTTCCTTGTACCGATGCTGGGAATTAGTTCATTTCCATGCTTTGTCCAGTATGCAATGAATGATAACTTGAAAACACTTTCCTTTGTTATATAGGAAAATTGATAAAGCAAGCATGTCAAGATAATTAGGTAGTGCCAGGCCAATTTTTAACTATTTTTCTTAATGCATGTTATATTTGATACTTGAAATAGGGAACTAATTATAAGCTTCTTAAGATTCTTGAGAAAACAAAAGCTTCTGATTCATTGTCATTTTCCATGCAATCAAGTGTCATTTATATGCTGTTTTATAAGCTATTTGTAGTCCAATAGGGAGCTTAAAGCCGTCCTCTAACCAGCTATTAATTAAAGTAGGCTTCATAAGGAAACAGCCTTGTCAGTGTTTGCTAAATCAAGAAACCACAAGGCAAAATATAATTAAACTAAAAGAGCCTCTGGAAATATTAGTACATATTGATGGCCATATTTCAATAAGCAATATAAAACCAACACTTCTGGCTTTATTTTATATTCTCAGAGACCTCCAGCCATTCCAAGGCATTCATCAAAATGACAAAAGCAGTGTTGCCCACTTTCACATGTTCAGGTAATATTCCAAAGGGGAAGAATATCCACCCCAATGCTGCAAGATTGCATTTTAAGGAGCCGTAGTGGCACAGTGGTTAGAGTGCAGCTACTTCTGCTGCCTGCCAGCTGCATTTGAATTTATCAATTCAAATCTCACCAGGCTCAAGGTTGACTCAGTCTTCCATCCTTCCAAGGTGGGTAAAATGAGGAGCCAAATTGTTGGGGGCAATATGTTGTCTCTGTAAACCACTTAGAGAGGGTTGTAAAGCAGTATATCAGTCTAAGTGCTATTGTTATTTGTGCCTTTGTCCCTCTCTTAAACCCCCTCTTGCAATTGCCTCTGCATCATTTTTTTATTAATTAAAGCAAATTTTACCATGTTCATTCATTCCAGTCATCCCTCTTAACATACTCAATGGAAAGAAAAACTGTTAAGGAAGGAGTAAAAAAGATGTTTATTTTCATTAACATAGGTGTATATGTGCATGAAAACAAGGAAACCTCTAGTTTTTTTACTCCCCACCCACAAGGAAAGGAAGGTTTTTACCTCCATCTCCTGGAATTTATCATCTATCACCTACCTATCTACTTAAGCACTTTCCCATTTATTTTCATTGTTGTGTTCGAGGCATCTAGACAGCTCACAGAAAACAAATTTCAATGAATATAATTTGTATTTATTTTCCCACAACATTGTAGTAGCAGTAATAGTTATGGCAGTGGTAGGCATTTTCATAATCCAAGAATAATACATTCGAAATAAAAGCAGCCTTATCCAAATAGTATTAAAAACAGAATGCATTACTTAAATTCGTATTGCACTCAAATTAATTCATGATTAATCCTTTGGCTTAGACTGTGCAGAACTAATTGGATGAAAATCATATTCTGACTTACTTCAAATATACAGAGTGCAACTCTACTTTTTACTAGAGTAAAAATACCTCCCAGATATTAGAAATTCTATTCCATACCATACAATAGATGTCTGTGCATTTGCGAAGCAGCAGAGGTAGAAGACTTGGCTCACACCCTATTTGATTGTTGCCTGTATAAGAGGGTGAGTGACAGGTACCTCAGTCTATATACCAAACGATTGACCCATTGGGATCCTCATATCAAAACAACTTACCTTCTGTGCGCCCAGAATCTGAAAATAACATTTAACACAGCACAATACTTGAGCAAAATGGTTCGATTGAGATCAGCATATGTGGGACTGATTGGGATAGATTGTAGGGGTGACACCAAAATACAACTGTATCATATTTTATTTATGTATATATTAAATTATTGTATTTTATTCCAATTCCATTTTAAATTATTTTTATCAGATTTTAGCAGTGGTGGATTCCTACCTGTTCATACCTGTTCGGCTGAATCGGTAGTGGTTTGGCGGTCTGGGTTGCTGGAACCGGCAGCGACCCAGGCCTGCCATGCCCCTGGACCATTCCCTGGTCAGTGCCATCAGCACCGCCATCTTGTTTTTCAATTCTGTGCATGCTCAGAACAATTTTAATTGCACTGCGCATGTGCAGGTAGCGCACATCAAATGTATGTGCAAAGCACATGTGCGAACTGGCAGTAGTGCCTGGATTTTCCTGAATTTTAGTAATAATTTGGAACTCTGCACTTCGATATGGCTCAAGGGCTTAATCAATAAAATAAACTCTACTTTTACTGTGAGTTTTGGTAGATGAGGAAAAAGGCAAAAACAAAAAAAATGGCCCATTTATTGAGGGAGGAGGAGGAGGAGGAGGAGGAGGAGGAGGAGGAGGAGGAGGAGGAGGAGGAGGAGGAGGAGGAAGAGGAATAATCCACTTGTTCTTGCACAGTAGACAGGTGGCAGCACGGATAAGAATATTGACATTTGATGTTTCAAAAATTCATTGAGGCTGAAATCTCATAAAACTTTCCTCAGAGTGAGTCTACTGAACTCCATGGGACTTACTTTGTAGACATATGTATATGATAGCTTCACTGTTAGACTTTCAATGCCTATCGTGCTGAATCTTTCAAGAACAGAGACTTTGCTGAGGTCTCTAGAGCTAGAGAGGGATGTATCCAGCACTGAAATTTTTCAGCAAAGAAGTAGATTCGCTTTGATTTTTCTCTTCTACGTATTATAGAAACACATCTTTTAATAATTTAGAATGCATCTTTAAATCTATCCTATGCATATTCCAGTGAGCTCTGTGACAGCTTGAAGAGGGTTTTTTTCCTTTTTTTTCTTTTTAATTCCTGAACTTGGTTCATATAAAACTTGAAAACAAAAGTACATCACACCTTTTTTTTGGCAAAAAATTGAAAAGCAAAAAGGTCTTTGGATTTGGAATTCTTTCATATATCACAGGTTGATATATATGTGATATTTCTCAATATCACCAAACCATTCAAAGTCTTTGCTGCAACAATGATGTGTTTCAGTTCACCTTGTCAGCTGTACAATAGTCTATAAAAATTTAATGGTGAAGCCCACTTAAATATTGTGACTAGGAAAAAAAACACCTTCAAGTGAACCCTGGAATGAAAAATATATGTAGCACTCAATATATTTGAAGCACTCAAAGGTTTTAGTGAGAATGCAAGAAGGGTTTTCATTATCCACCCGGGCCCAATATCAAAAGTACCCGGGCCCAATATCAAAAGTATGCCTATTCTGTGGAGAGAAGGCATTAATTCAATTTCAAGAATGAAATATATGTTAGGACTGACATAAATAATATGGCACAGCACAAAATCTTGGTCAGAATGCCCCAGTATCCTGGCTGGATGATATAATTTGAGTTGTGTGTATTTTGTCTATATAATAATATAGGAAATAATAATGATACTGATGAATTTATTCTAGCCTCCATTTGTCTGTCTGTCTGTCTGTCTGTCTGTCCGTCCGCCCGCCCGCCCGCCCGCCTGCCTGCCTGCCTACCTATCTACCTACCTACTTACCAACCTATCCATCCATCCATCCACCCACCCACCCACCCACCCACCCACCCACCCACCCACCCATCCATCCATCCATCCATCTATCTATCTATCTATCTATCTATCTATCTATCTATATTCTATCTATCTACTTCCCTCCCCTACCCTCTCTCTCTCTCTCATCTATCATTTTTCATCTATCTATCATTACCCAGCCTTATCAAATTGTATGCAAAAGATGCTTAAACATACAAGGTTGTACTAATACAATGTTTCTATAGCAAATATGACTGATGGTGTTGTTGCCAGGGAAACAACTAAATATTACCATGGCAACAAAGGAAATAGTACTTTTGATTCACATTTGCACACTCCATTAAAAAAAAAAAACAAATACAAAACTCCTGTGGTGATTGTAATAATAATTAGCAACTACTTCATTTGGGACAATCATTCTCGTTCTGGCCAATCTGTTGCATATAATTGTTGCGAAGGTGAAACGTTGCAGGAGTGAGTGTACCACTCCCTAGAAGAAAAGCAGAATATACATCTAGTAATAAATAAAATTGATTTAATACTATATAAGGCACAAAACATTTTCAGAACATTTTAGCTCCTAAATAATACAAGGATGTTATTCAAATTCTGTGCCAAACTCTTTGGAAACTATATAGACGATGAAACGATGTGAAGACTTAACCAAGTCTTCACAAACACAAGACTTATGATGTGTATATGAAAGCAACGATGAACTGTACTTATTTTGAGTCAGAGAAAACAGAATTTCTAAAAATATTACACACACACACACACACACACCGTTGGAAGGTCCCAGATGTGTTAAGCCAGGGTGGTCAAACTCATGGCATCATGTTGTTGTCACATGATGTATCATGATTTTTCCCCCTTTGCTAAAATGGGAATGGCCAGGGGCCATGAGTTTAACACCTCTGTCTTAAGCCCTTCCATGAATAATGCATGAAAAGTTTAGTTTTAACTATTTCTCTTCAGAACACCAGCATGTTGTTATACATGTTGATAGGAGCGAGAATACTCTATTTCCAAAAATGGAAAGACACACTAATTCCAAGAATGAGTGAATGACGGGGAAAACTGATGGAACTAGCAAAAATGTCAAAAATAACTGCTTTAATCAAAGAAAAGAATACTTCCAACTTTATTTCTATTTGGAAACCACTTCTGCCTTTTGTGCTTGATAATAGAAAAAAGTGAAACTTTGATTTTTGGATTTGCTGATTAGGAAAGTTTGCTGTTATGGGAATGGCTCATATATATTAAGTATATAAAAGTAAAAAGTTGAGGCTGTAATATTATTATTTTGATATTACTTTGATATTATTTGATTCTACTGTGCTGAAAACTCAGAAGTTAAAGCTTTTCTTTCTTTTCTCCCCTTTATCCTACACTTTTCTCTTCCCTTTTTCCCCATTCCCTACTTTCCCAGCATTTCATTTGCATTTTTATTTTATATTTTTGATAAATGTAATAAAATATATATTTTGAGAAGTTTCTAAGCCTCGTGTTCCTTAACCATCACCAGCGTAGAATGGTATTATGGTAGCACAGTGGTTAGAATGCAGTACTGCTAACTGCCAGCTGCCTGCACTTTGGCAGTTTGAATCTCTCCAGGCTCAAGGCTGACAGCCTTCCATCTTTCCAAGGTGTGCAAATTGAGGACCTAGATTCTTGGGGTACAATATGCTGACTCTATAAACCACTTAGAGAAGGCTGTAAAGCACTGTGAAGTGGTATATAAGTCTAAGAGCAACTGCTATTGGTATTTTCTGACTCCTGACAGAGATGTCCTCAGGGCAGGAAGAAAGTCAAGATGGTGGCCAAAGCACTTAGATCAAAGCTCACAGTTAGACTTCCATTTTTTTTAAAAAAAATCACAAGGGTAACCAGCTGAGACATAGAATTGCAGCTTTGCATTTGCATTGTGATTTAAAAAAATGTGTTAGCAGGAGTAAAAAGAGAATAACAGAATTCAAAGGTTCTTGTGATCCAACACCCTGCTCAAGCAGAAAATCCTATATTATTTCAGACAAGTGATTATACCATTTTTTTCTTTAAAACCTCCAGTGATGGAGCACTTCTGAAGACAAGCCATTCCACTGATTGTCAGAAAAGTTATCCTTAGTTTTAGGTTCAATCTCTCTTTGATAAGTTTCCATCTGTTATTTCCTGTCCTGCCCTCAGGTTCTTTGGAAAATAGCTTGACTCCCTCTTCTTTGTGGCTGCCTCTCAAATATTGGAAGACTACGATTATGTTACCCCTAGTTCTTCTCTTTCATAGAGAAGACATATCTGCAACTATTTATCATATGTTTTAGCCTACAGACCTCTGATCATCATTGTTTTTCTTCCCTGAACTTTTTTTTAATCTCAGAATTTTTGGGGGGTATTGTGATGACTAGAACCGAGCACAGTATTCCAATGTAGATCTTAGCAAAACAGCATATAGTGATATTAATGCTTCATGTTATCTTGATACTATTCCTCTGTTATTTTTTAATCCATAAGCATTTTGAATACAGTGTATTGCCAGGTTATATCATTTACAAAACAAACAAACAAAGAGAGAACAAAACAAAATATTAACACATATACTGGTAACAATATTAATAATATAACAGAATCATTTTGGCTCAATTTCTCTTTATATTAGCTTATTCATAATTCTGTTCATTATATTGGCATACTTATAATTATATAATTATCTTTATATTTAATTCATACACAGCAACAATCTTTCTTCATCTAACCAATGAAGAAGAAAAACAACAGCTCCCAAAAGAAACCAGCATGGCTGCATAAACAACTATCTGACAAACTGAAAGACAAAAAAAGTAAGTATAAAAAGTGGAAGGAGGGGGACATAACTAAGGCAGAATATCAGCAAATAGCCCGAGCCTGTAAAGATGAAGTGAGGAAAGCTAAGGCTCACAATGAAGAAAGGCTTGCCACAAAAGTAAAAATTAACAAAAAAAGCTTCTTCCAACATGTTAAAAACAAGAAAAAAGTTAAGGAAACAATTGGTCCATTGCTAGGAGAAAGTGGCAAGAAGGTGACAAGCAACAGGGAGAAAGCAGAACTATTTAACTCATGTTTTGCATCTGTCTTTACACAAAGGGATAAAACAGTCCAACCTATCAAAAGCAGCACCACAAAATTAGGAACACAAATTGAAATAGGGAAGAAAATGGTAAGTGAGCACCTGTCTACCCTAGATGAGTTCAAATCACCAGGACCGGATGGATTACACCCCAGAGTTCTGAAGGAACTAGCAGACGAGATCTCAGAACCACTGAATTATATCTTTCAGAGATCCTGGAACACCGGGGAACTACCAGAGGACTGGAAAAGAGCTGATGTGGTTCCCATCTTCAAAAAAGGGAAAAAATTAGATCCAGGAAACTACAGACCTATCAGCCTAACCTCAATACCAGGAAATATTCTGGAAAAAATAATCAAGCAACGAATTTGCGAACACCTAGAAGCAAACAAAGTAATAGCCAAAAGCCAACATGGATTTGTCAAAAACAGATCATGCCAGACTAATCTTATTGCATTCTTTGATAATGTGACAAAATTAGTGGACCAGAGGAATGCCGTTGATATAGTTTACTTGGACTTCAGTAAGGCTTTTGATAAGGTAGACCATAACCTACTACTAGATAAAGTAGAAGAATGTGGGTTAGACAGCATCACCACCAGATGGATTGGTAACTGGCTGACCAACTGCACTCAACGTGTAGTTCTCAATGGAACTGCATCTACATGGAGGGAAGTATGCAGTGGAGTACCCCAAGGCTCTGTTTTAGGCCCAGTACTCTTCAACATCTTCATCAATGATTTGGATGAGGGAATAAATGGGGAACTCATCAAATTTGCAGATGATACCAAGCTGGCAGGAATAGCCAACACTCCAGAAGATAGGCTTAAGATACAGAAGGATCTTGACAAACTTGAACATTGGGCACTATCTAATAAAATGAAATTCAATGGTGAAAAGAGTAAGGTTCTACATTTAGGCAACAAAAACGGAATGCACAGGTACAGTATAGGTGATACCTTACTCAGTAGTAGTAACTGTGAAAGGGATCTTGGAGTCCTAGTGGACAACCATTTAAATATGAGCCAGCAGTGTGCAGCAGCTGCCAAAAAAGCCAACACAGTTCTAGGCTGCATCAACAGAGGGATAGAATCAAGATCACGTGAAGTGTTAATACCACTTTATAATGCCTTGGTAAGGCCACACTTGGAATACTGCATTCAGTTCTGGTCGCCACAATGTAAAAAAGATGTGGAGACTCTAGAAAGAGTGCAGAGAAGAGCAACAAAGATGATTAGGGGACTGGAGACTAAAACATATGAAGAACGGTTGCAGGAACTGGGTATGTTTAGCTTAAGAGAAAGAAGGACTAGGGGAGACATGATAGCATTATTCCAATATCTCAGAGGTTGCCACAAAGAAGAGGGAGTCAAACTATTCTCCAAAGCACCTGAGGGTAGAACAAGAAGCAATGGGTGGAAACTAATCAAGGAGAGAAGCAACTTAGAACTGAGGAGAAATTTCCTGACAGTGAGAACAATTAATCAGTGGAACAGCTTGCCTCCAGAAGTTGTGAATGCCCCAACACTGGAAGTCTTTAAGAAGATGTTGGATAGCTATTTGTCTGAAACGGTATAGGGTTTCCTGCCTAGGCAGGGGGTTGGACTAGAAGACCTCCAAGGTCCCTTCCAACTCTACTATTGTATTGTATTGTATTGTATTGTAATTTCAACCTCTTATCTCTAACCACTCATAAAATCTATTCTGTAATATTCTGTGTCTTCTTTGTCTTTTATTTTTAAAGTCAATCTATCCATCTCTGCACAGTCTAATATTTTCCGATTTACATTCTCATCTGATGGAGTGTTCTCATTTTTTCAATATTGTGCAAATACAATCCTTGCCACTGGCAGTACATGCCAAACTAAATATATACTGTATTTTGGAGTATAAGACGCACCTTTCCCCACCCCCAAAAGAGCATGGAAATATTGGTGCGCCTTATACACCAAATACAGCCATTTATGGCCTCCCAAAGCCCTGCCCCTGCAACAGTGGTGGGTTCCTGCCGGATCTCACCGGATTGCGCGCTCCCTTTCGGCGCTGAACCCGGAAGTACATTCTTGCCCCACCCCTGGCAACGGGACGACGCTTGCCTGTGCTCCACCAGCTCGGCTGGGACCGCAGACGTTTCTCTGCTCAGCAATGTCTTCAGTGGAGGTGGCACTCCGCTCCCCTGAGGAAATGTCTCCGGTCCCAGCCGAGCTGGTGGAGCACAGGCAAGCGTCGTCCCATCGCCAGGGGCGGGGCAAGAACGTACTTCTGGGTTCAGCGCCGAAAGGGAGCGCACGATCCGGTGCGATCCGGCAGGAACCCACCACTGCCCTGCATCCTGTTTTCTGCTCATTTTTCACAAAAATAGGGCATATTTGCCTTCCCCCAGTCCTGCTAAAGCCTGCAGAGTGCTCCTGGGGGCCAGGGAGGACAAAATCTTTTTTCATACTTACCACTTTGAAATCTTGGTGCGTCTTATACACCGGTGCATCTTATAGCCCGAAAAATATGATAGTCCCTTTATCATAACTCTCCCTCATTATACCCAACAATAATATTTCTGGTTTCAGATCTATATCTTGTTTAAGCATTTTTTTCCAACCAAGTATGTATTTTCTTCCAATATTTTCTTCCTTTTATACAAGTCCACCACATATGATAATAAGTACCCGGGATCTGATACTTTTCCTCTGTTGACAGAGCTGAGGATTGCAATGGCTTTTTCATGTTTATCAACTCCTGGAAGTGAACAGTGACAAAACTGCAAGTCCTACACATTGGTAATATTTATATATTTCCCACCAGCAATGTCAGCTTCCAGGGATCCAATGAAAAAAAGGACATCTCATGCAATGAGAAAATATCAAATATTTATGGTTTCTGACAATGTACAAAGATCTTTTGCAGTTATACCTATTTCTCTTCTATGACTTTGGAAATTGTGTGTCACAGTCATCTATTAGTTATAGCTTCAATGATTTTTTTTTTCATTTCTCAGTAGCATTGTGCATAGAAAATATCTTGGATATTCAGGTGGTTATAATGCACTGCAGCAAACAGTTTTTGATATCTTCTCTTATTAGTTAATGCCCTTCAATACATTTTCCGTTTACTATGAAAGTAATTGTATAGGCAATTCTATCTATATTTTGTCTTCCTCTCTTTATTTATTGGCCTTCTGGTACTATTAGCATGGATTTATGGTGTTGTCACTTGTACAGGGCCAGTGACATTTTCAAAGTTTGAGAACAAAAAGCTTTCCAACTACTATGGGTGATTAATGAAACAAAATACAAAAGGCAGAGGGAATGTTGCACAAAAATAACATGAATGCTGGTTCTGCTTAGGATGTTTAATAATGAATTATTGCCTTAATGATACTAAGTGATTTAAAAAAAGCCTTCCTGTTATGACAGATTAGCTAAAAGGAACTGTCATAAATATATTTTTCCACCATTTCACCGGACCATATATTTAGCAAGAGCAACAGCACATAAAATAGGAATCACACATCAAATAGATTTGCAAAAAGAATATTGTGGATGAATATGCCTGCCTTCCACTATGCGTGCACTTTGCAATTCGAACAGATGCACCAGTTTTCACTGAGTGTGAGAAAAAGGCCAGTGGCTTTAAAAAGGACAAGCTGGAGGGGAGAGCTTTATTTGTAGGATTTATTTATTTTATTATCTCCTGAAAGTACGTTTATATCCCATTTTCTGCACTATGAAATTAACTGTAGGCACTTGCCAGGTTCTCTTTGTTCTAAACAGCTTTAGTTTCAATCAGGGGTGGTATCCAGCCAGTTCAGACTGGTTCCGGCAAACTGGTAACAGCGTCCTATTTGGTCATGTTTTCTTAGCTGCGTGCATGCGTGCAAGCCATGTATGCAAGCAAAGCGCATGCACAGAAGGCCGCACGCATATGTCAAATGCCTGCATGATCATATTTTCGGTGCACTGTGAACCAGTGATAAGATTATGTGAAACCCACTTCTGGTTTCAATACCCACTCTAGTGTACCACATTTTCTGAAAATACATTAGGAACATTATTCTAATGTTATCACATATTCAGACTACTCCAATTTTGGCTGCCCTCTGCCAAAGATTGGGTTACAATGCATCTGATAGATTCACCCAAAAGCTACCATAATTTACCTATATGTAACCATTGATGGATGTAGAAAAGATACTGGAAATACCCAAAAAGTGGTTAAAAATACACTTCCAGGAAAATGAGGTCATTTGTGGGGTCTGGGTTACCATTTTTTTTCACACTTTCTCTTCTGATGTATATTCTGAAATACTGTGTTAATTAAAAAAAAAGGTATTATTTCACTTTTCCTTCTTGCTTCCCCAGTTTATCATTTGAGAAAACAATACTTAATGTTCATTTATTTTTTAATGGACTTGGTGTTATTCATAAAAGTTAATTTCCATTACACGGTACTGCTTCCTTGAACAATCCAGGTTATTGGTTTGATTTTAATTTCAAGAAGTTTAATTTGGAAGCTGGGGAGGTAAGATGTTGCTTAACCTTTCTGACATGCACTATTTTTAGTTTTTTCTAAATAACTTCAGATTTAGGCATCTGGATGGCAAGTATGAACAAGAGGTCGAAGCAGCATTTTTTTTAAAAAAGACAGCACTGCACCATCCCAGTACAAATACACACACTGCAGTTTCCACTTAAAAATACTTTCAGTCTCTAGTTTTGAATCTGTATTTTTGCAATCCAAAATTTAATTAAATCTATAATTTCTATCTTTTGCAGGTCTTTTTGAGGCTCTGCTGGAAAATCTGGAAGAGTCAAATTGTGGGGAATAGCTCAGTGGTGGGTTTCAAAAAAATTTAGAAACTCTTCTATAGGTCTGAACTGCTTTGTGGGAGTGGCTTGCCAGCCATGTGACTGGTTGGGAGTGGCTTGCTGGCCATGTGACTGGGTTGGAGTGGCTTGCCAGCCATGTGACCAAGTGGGAGTGGCTTGGCAGTCATGTGACTGGGTGGGCATGTCCAACTTGTAAAATGTGGTGAAACTCACTTAGCAACGCTCTTGCTTAGCAACCAAAATGTTGGCTCAGAATCTCTGGCATTTGAAGCACGCAAGTCTTAAAGCTATCATGTTACAAGACCCTTACACCCCTAACCCTTTAGAAAAAAATCCAGTGGTGTTCAAACTTGACAGCTTTAAGACTTGTGGACTTTAACTCCCAGAATTCCTCCTCTCGTTCTTCATCTTGATGATGTGCGGACGGGCGGGGGGAGGGAGCTGGAACCGGTTCTAAATGGCACTGCAGATTTGTGGAACTTCTTCTATAGAAGAGGTTAGAACTAGCAGGAACCCACCTCTGGAATAGCTACAGATTAAAGGGTTGACTCTGCCTGTTTTTTTTTCTTTAAGGCATTGCTAAACTCAAATCACTGTTCTCTGCTTTACCCCTTGATGCACACATAGGGAAAACACATGTTCTTTGATTTTTCTTCCAGTAGGCAGTATATACTAAGCTGAGTCAAATTTTAAAATGTATTCCTTTCCAATAATGTATTTCATTCTTATTCTTACCCTGCATTTCCTTCTGGTAGGTGGTATGTGCTGTGGGTTGCTTATCCTTATAATGTATTTCCAGAAATAAATAACTTTTTATGTTATAATTATCATAATTATTTCATTGCTTTCATTGCTCAGGAAACAGGAGTCAGTTTCTGACCAGCTACTAGCCAATCAATCAGATATCATAGCAGTTGACAAGAATTAGAAGACAGCAGTTGTGATAGATGGAGTGATGCCAAGTGAAAGCAACATCAGGAAGAAGGAAAAGCTGCAGAAATCTTATAAAGCCTTAGTAAGACTTAGAACACTGCATTCAGTTTTGATAGCCAGAATATAAATAAGATGTCGAGATTCTGGAAAGAATGCAGAAAAAAGCAACAAAGTTGATTAGAAGTCTGGAGGCTAAAATATATGAAGAATGGTTGCAGGAATTTAGTATATCTAGTCTAGTGAAAAGAAAGACTAGGGGTGACATGATAGCAATGTTCCAATATTTGAGGAGCTGCCACAAAGAAGAGGGGGTCAACCTATTCTCCAAAGCACCAGAAATCAGGACAGGAAACAAAGGATGGAAACTAATCAAGGAGAGAACCAACCGAGAACTAAGGAGAAAGTTTCTAATAGTGACAACGATTCAGAAGATGTGGATGCTCCATCACTGGAAGCTTTTAAGAAGAGTCTAGGCAGCCACTGGTCTGGGATAGTATGGGGTCTCCTGTTTTAACAGGAGATTGGATTAGAAAACCTCTAAGGTCCCTTTCAACTCTGTTGTTGGGCTATTCTGTTAAGTCCTGCTGCCTGAAGGAAGGTGTGTGTATATGTGTGTGATGGAGAGACAGAGTACTGTAGCAAGTGTTTTTCTTTTCTGCTTTTCCATTGTATAAACAACTTTTTTTTGCAGATTTCCTTTCCCCTAAAATTAATCTGAGCTTTTACATGAGACGTGACAGAAAAACATCACACCCGTTTATGCCTAATATAGAATCGATTCTAAATGAAACATTATGAGCAGAGTGCAGTGATTTTTCACTGATATCCCTGCTTAGTATACTTACTGTGTTTTAAACTGCAAAATTAAAGGAACCAAAAAGAAACACTGAGCAAAAGTAGAATGCCTAATTTTGCAGAACACATGGATATCCTGGCTTTGCTAGTGTTGCACTTCAAATGCAGGTTTGCATGCAAGCTGCATGGTAGGACCCTTCAAGAATGCAACTCTTGAAGATGGAGAAGATGCAAGCGTCCATAGACACAACAGCATTATTAATTTTGAACTCCAGGTTTCTTTCACACACTTCTCTCTCTGAACACATATACGTTACTCCCTGGGTGTGTGGGACTATAATATCTACTGTATATATTGAAACATGAGAACATAAAACTGAGAATTTGAAATTAAGAAGGGAAAGAGGAAATGGAATATGGATAGAGAATGGAGAAATTTTATGGTGCAATAACTTCCTTTTTCATTCTGATGCTGAATTGTCTTAATTCGTCAACTAGTGGTGATTTGTGTGAAGCTTGTACTTTTTCTATTATACTGAGTTATGTCTTGACACTAATCTGTACACTCTAAAGCTCCAATTTAATGTTATATGGTTGTGATTTCAATTTTGTTGACAATATTATACTGTATTTTAAACTTGACCATCTTATATCAAGTGCATGCACTCTTCATTAAGAATACATGCACCTGATATATTCATTACAGTACATACCATTAAGATAATGATCTTGTCAAATACCATTGCTTTTTTACTGAATGCCATTAAAAAAAACCCTCTTCTGGGTGCTTTAATATTATGTTTAATATTAGTACTATAAAATGAGTCTGCCTGCTTCTTAATGCAATAATATCCATGTTTGCAGAAGATGCTTATGAAGGGGTAATCCAAATAGTATCATTGTCCAAATATCTGATTGGCTAGAAAACAAACTGGTATAAAACCAATTAAGCTGTAAAATGTGTTATCTGTAAAATGTGTTATACATTTTTCAGCACTCCTTCATCTAGTGTGTTATCATTATATATAATTATATAGCATGTGCTTCAATTTGTCATGTTCACCAAAGATGCATATTCTTATTACCAGTTTAAGACATATGTGAATGTTTGACTCCTCTTATTTAAGGAATTCAAAATAACTGAACATGCTCTTAAAAGAGGTTTATTTCACATCATGTGAAATATCTCCAAAAAGATAAAATCTAATGCCCTTCATCATCCAAATATTCAATTGAACTATGAAATAATGTTTTACATAAAACTTTTAAAAAGGAAAACACCAGTTAAACTAATATGCTAGTCAGCTCCCGTATTTACTTTGCGGTGGGAGATGTTTGACAAAGGCTGCTTCTTGTGCTCAGGTCAAAAATTCTCCTGTATTTAAACTTTATGTGAACTAGTCGAAGAGCCATGGTGGTGCAGTGGTTAAAATGCAGCATTTCCAGGTTAATTCTGCTGATTGCCAGGAGTTCGATCCTGACCGGCTCATGGTTGACTCAGCCTTGCATACTTCTGAGGTCGGTAAAATGAGGACCCAGATTATTGTGGGCAATATGCTGACGCTGTAACCTGCTTAGGGAGTGTTGTAAACCACTATGAAATTGTATATAAACCTAAATGCTTTGTTGTTGTTAGTTGCGAAGTCATGTCTGACCCATCGCGACCCCATGGACAACGTTCCTCCAGGCCTTCCTGTCTTCTACCATCCTCTGCAGTCCATTTAAACTCACACCTATTGCTTCAGTGACTCCATCCAGCCACCTCATTCTCTGTCGTCCCCTTCTTCTCTTGCACTCAATCTTTCCCAGCATTAGGCTCTTCTCTCATGAGTCTATGGAGTATAGATCTTTACAGCATCAGATTTATTGGACACCTTCCAACCTGAGAGGTTTGTCTTCTGGTGTCATATCTTTTTGCCTTTTGGTACTGTCCATGGGGTTTTCATGACAAAGATACTGGAATGGGTTGCCATTTCCTTCTCCGCTAGAGTGCCATTGCTATTATAATATTGTAAGGTTCCAACAGTTTCCCCGAGCCACTGAAATGCCAGAGTGAGACTCGAGACAAGGCTTGCAAAAAATATCAGCTTTTATTTAGGGCCATAGCAAAAGCTGGGTGACAAAACTATGCCCAAAACATACAAACAAATGCATGTAAGGAATAGCCACACCCTGCAAGAATGGCTCAGAGTATTATATATGTTTTAGGCAGATAGAAACAAAGTTTACCCAATCAGAGGCCATGAGTCGTTACCAATGTGATCTTTAAAGCGTTCTTTTGTTCAAGCTCCTGTCTCTGTCTACCTTATCTATGGAAGATTCCTATAGCCTTGTGTAGGGGGTGGCAGCCCCCCCTTTGCCAAGTTGTTTTTCAGCAGAATGCTTTAAGGATTTATGAGCCAGGAAAACTCCTGAGTTTAGTTCTTTTATCTATGGGGCCTGATATTCCTCTGTAACAATGTCTTCTATATTTTCAAGAATGTGCCTAGCTTTGAAGCCAGGAATAGAAGCAAGACGCAGCAGAGAGATAACATTTGCAGTAATGCCATCCAGTATTAAGGTTACAATTTGCTAGGCTGGAAAACAACTAATTTCTGACAATATACAATAATATAAGCAGAAGCCGATAACAAAGCTTAATTCTTAATAAATGATTTCTAGCAGTATATCATATCAGAAGCAAACAGCAAATATTGGTTTAATCAGTAACAATTATATAGTAACATAAGCAATTCATAATAAAACAAATAGCCAATATTGATTCATATACTCCTTCAATATCATAATGTAAATAAAATGTTTTATTGGTCTTGATTGATTTAAAAAGGAGAAATAAAAAACCTTACTTGGGTCATTTCTGATGACAGATGAAGGATTCCTAAGCCACATCAGCTGTATTGTTTGAAGTTCCCAATAGAGACCATTTTACAAATATGTCACAAATTATGTGGCAAAATAATAATGGGAACTTGTGCTTCAAATGCAGTCACTGACATTTTTCCTTCAAATTAATTGTGATATGATCATGATTCAGAAAGTTAAAATATATTTGCAGGCGTAGCGCTGAACGTGCAGAGATATGATAGAGGTTCTACCTGGAAAAATAAAATAAAATAAAATATTAAAGGAAGCTGGGAGACCATGCTTCATTTTGACACAAAGAATTGTTTCAGTGTGTGTGGGAGGGAAATGACTGAAATCACTGGTGCAAAAGAGACTGCAATCTTTGAGGTGTTACATTCCATAATACTCTGAAATAGCAGCTAAAGATGTCATGTGGCATTAGGAACTCACAGAGAGAAAGCAAACCGAGTCACTTAAGGAAAACTAAAAGTATCAGCATTTCTTTAGTTACCCCAGAAAGAGATATATGGCATTAAATTGGAAAAGAAAAATGTGAAAGTCAACATTTACCTTACTTGGCAATTTTACTTACCAACAATAAAAGCTTCAAATGTATGATGCCTCTTTTATTTCACTCCAACACTAATTGCCTTACCACCTAAACTGGCTTTTAACTCCAGCATGCATTAGTGTAAGTTTTCCTTTGCTTTCTGTTATTTCAATCAAAGTGGCTTTTAAAAGCTCTTGGAATCTTGGGGAAATAGTGGGCAGTACAAAATTGCTTTTTCCAAACTTCTAAAAACTTTTCATGAAAACAGTATCTTCTCCCAATTCCTAGAGATATGTCAAAAGAGAAACTTGTAACTTGAAAATTTACTTTAAGATAAAGAACGTCATTAATCTTAGCAATTTTTTTTAAATGTTTGGGAATATGCACATTATAGGTGTGAAACATAGGTGTAAAATATGATATATATTCTATTGAAACTGTTTGAAGAGCTCTCCATTTTTATTTTGGAAGAAGTCTACAGAAATCTCTATATAAGCTCTGTATTTCCCTCACAATTTTTGCTTTGGAGTCAATGTCTTCATTTTATACTGTCTTGAGGCCTTTAATTTGTTTGGGTCAAGCATGCATAGTTCACATTCATTGCTCTAGGTATGAGAACATATTGTTAGAGAAGATGTGATTATTCGGATAGCAATAAGAAGAGAAGAGAATTGAGTACCGAAAGATGGCTCACCAAGGCTGAAATTTATAAAATGCTTCCAAGTATGTCATCAACCTATCTTCAGAGGATGGGGAATTATGATGGACTGAAATTAGTTTTAAGATTTCTTTATTTTTGTTCTCAGGAGTCAGAGAGAGACCTTCATTTTAAAAATCAGAAAGATTACATTTCTTCTGGGAAAAAAAAAACCTAGTAAAGTGTACACTGTAAATTTTGGGAATTACTGAATCACACAGTACAGGTAATCCTCAACTTATGACCACAATTGAGCCCAAGTTTTCTATGGTTAAGTGAGACATTTGTTAAGTATGCTTTGCTTCACTTTATAATCCTTCTTGCCACAGTGGTTAAATGAATTGTTGCAGTTGTTAAGTTGGTAACCCAGTTATTAAGTGGATCTGGCTTCCCATTGACTTGGTTTGTCAGAAGGTCACCAAAGGTTACATGATCCAGGACACTGCAGTCATCATAAATATGAGTCAGTTGCAGGGATGCTGTAATGGTTGTAAGAGTGCAAAATGGTCATAAGTCACACTAAGTGCCATTTTTAACTTTGAATGGTCATTAAACAAACCATAGTAAGTCATTACCTATACAAGGGTGTTCTCCCCCCACCCCACGTCTGTGAATAAACCAGAACACAGGCTTGGCTGTTTGCCACTGTTTAATTACTGAGATAATGAATCCTTTGGCTGAGGGCCCAGACAACTCACGTTCAATGGAGCAACCCAGATAATTCAAATGAAGCAACGCAGATAGTGCAAACGAACAGTCACGGCTAGAATACACAGATAGATTTTCTTAACTACTAATTTGAACGGTTGTTTCTTGCAAATGTCCCCTCCCAACGCCTCACCTATAATCTCTCTTGGGAGGGGCCAATCCACAACCACCTGTGCTTAATCATCTTCTGTGAGTCTGCCTACGGAGTTGCTGCTTCCGTTTCTCAGCCCTTCTCAATCTAGCATCAGGGACAAACTGCCTTTGATCCTCCCCACTGCTACATCCCTCAGGCGCCTCCTGGTGGCCAACCAGCCTCTCTGGTCCCTGCTCTGAGTCTGAACCCTGCACAGGGTCCTCCACATCGTCCAGGGAGGATTCATATGGTTCCTCGCTATCCGAGTCCATCAGCAGTTCAACTGGATCCTGCTGGGCCATAACACAAGGGTATCTTCAACATATGGATATTTTAAAAAAAATGATTTCCTTTCTCTCCTTTTGAGGGAATTTGTTTTGTAAGTATTATTTAACTTTATATGAACAATGTCTTAATACCATCAATATTCTCTCCATTCTGGCAATGCATATATGAAGGAAATGGTAGGACATTTGTCTTTTTTTGTTAGTTTCAGAAACTAAACTTATTAAATCTTGGAGGATGAAGAAGATGAAATCCAAGTGGGCAAAAGTATTTATGGGCCCTTTTTTGGTCTGTAGCTTTAGTAGGAGTAAACTGACTTTTTTTCTCTCCTGAATTAACAACTGTCAAGCCAGTATGAAGAGTTGGTTCTTTAGACTTGGTTGGGTAGTTTAAGAATGTATCTTGTTTTGAGCTTTCCATAGGTTCTGTTGTTGGTTGTCAGGTCCCAAGGAGGAGAGAGAGAGGGAGGGAGGGAGGGAGGGAGGGAGAGAGAGAGAGAGAGAATGAAGAAATACTGATTGGAAAATACTTGATTAAGCCTCTTCTGAACTCCTTCATTAACCCTGTTATTGGTAGTTAAAAAAGAGCCATGATAAAATGATTCCCAGAAGATTAGAACTGTCACTCAAGGAGCTATAACCCTTTTGTTTCCATCTCTCTTACTTGATTAGAAAAAGTAATCAAACATTAGCTAACATCCTGACTATGTCCCTGAAAAATGAGCCTGAAGTTTTGAAAGTAACTTTTGAATTGATCTGGGTCACCTGTAAATCTCCAAAGTGTCCCATTTCAGTGAGAACTAAAAGTTTCATCCAGTATGGATGCTCACTTAGCTATTTGTAATTCAATACAATGGCCCTGAACTCATTTCATCGATCATTTGTAATATGTGTGAAGTTTGTATTTCCTCTATTATACTGAGCTATGTCTCAGGACTAATCTGTAAACTCTTCAGCTCCAATAATACATTGCTATATTCCTGGGATTTCAATTGTGTGGATAAAATTGAAAGGCACTTTAAACTCAGCCATTTTATATCAGGTGCATGTATTCTTTCTTCATTAAGATAATAATCTTGTCAAATACTACTACTCTTTTATTTAATGCCATTAAAAAAAACATTCATCTGGCTATTTTTAATACTACATTTAATATTAATACTACAAAATGCAATACCTTCTTAATGCAATAATTTCCATGTTTGCAGAAAACACTTATGGAAAATTAATCTAAACAATATCCTTGTTCAAATATCTGATTGCCTAGAAAACGAATGTACATGAAAGTAATTTAACTGTAAAATGTGAAATCATCAAACACCTCGAAGGAAAACAAAGTTCAGTATTTGAAATGATCAAATGGGTCAATGTATTTTATTCAAGATAGCCAAATGAATAATTTAGGCTATAATTTGAACATTGGGTGATTCTGTAAAAAAAAATGGATAGGATGAACTGAAGTGAACATTTGTCTTCGTACCACTCAGTATAAATGCTTCTTGGCAGCACATATTTATTTCCCAAGCATATTTCTATTTCTCAGTAGTGTAGTGTGCTTCATGTAATGTGCTAGCATTACATATAATGAAATAGCATGTACTTAAATTTGTCATGTTCACCAAAGGCATATATTCTTAATGTGAAATTTACCCCAAAACATCCAAAATCTAATCTTTTTCATCCGAGGGAAGGAAATATGAAATTATCCAACCTAGAAATAAGGGGGGAAAAAATCCTGACAGTGAGAACAATTATTCAGTGGAATGACTTTTCTTCAGAAGTTGTGGGTGGTCCATCACTGGAGGTTTTGAAGAAGGGATTGGACAACCATTTGTCTGAAACGGTATAGGGTTTCCTGCTTGAACAGGTGGTTGGCCTAGAAGACCTCCAAGGTCCCTTCCAACTCTGTTTTTCTGTTATGATGTACTTATAAAAAAAATTGTAATGAAAATGGTAATGAAAATGATATGCCACCAAGCATAACCAAGAAATGCTATGATGCCAAAGTAAAACATTACAGGTAATGCTCCTCAACACTCAACTATCAATTGAACTCTCTTACTTTCAAATTTAAACATTATAGCCCTTTAAAACTTGAATTTCATCCAACTTTACAAATATGTACTTTAGGATCTAGCTGATACGTCCCCCCCCCTCTTTTTCTGTTTATGTTGGATCTTATCTTTTGTCATTCCATGATAAACTACATACAATACACAATTGTCCTGAACATTCACTTGGAAATGCAGGTATCATCCCAGGAAGACTTACAACCAAGTCAGGAAATATCAATTAAGTTGTTGTCCAATAAAGACTCTCCTCTCCTTTCCCCTCCCTCTCCCTCTACTCTTCTCCCTTCCATCTTTCAGGTTCTGTCTGTCCCAAATCTTTGTCTAAAAATCCATATTTGGGTCAATTTTAGCATTTTTGCTATTATTTCATAAAACATACAAAAAATGTCCTCTTCCTCTCTCCCTCTCTCTCTCTCACACACACACACCTAATACATGAGCACACAATAGATACAAACTTAAAGTAAATTGCTCCAAACTCGATTACAGAAAATATGACTTCAGCAACAGAGTGGTCAATGCCTGGAATGTACTACCTGACTCTGTGGTTTCTTTCCCAAACCCCCAAAACTTTAACCTGACTGTCTACTGTCGACTTCACCCCACTCCTGAGAAGTCTTTAAGGGATGTGTATAATAAGGGACTTTTGTCCTAATATTCCCTTGTACTCGTATCCATTTCATGTATTCATAATCATGTTTATACTTGTATCTGTTATTTAATACATGCTTGACAAAATAAATAAATAAATAAATAAAAATAAACACACACACACACACACACATGTAAAATAGATATTTTACTCTCAGGAAAAGTTTGAAGCAGTGCTTAAATACTGTGGCATTCACAGAAAGTTTCTCTCATGAATGAAGGCAAAGGTTTGTCTCACATTGTGAGATCTCACACAATTATAGTGTAAAAATATGTTAATAGGCACAAGCACTATAGCACACGTTACAAGCTAAAAGTTGAAATCCTTATTTTTGCAGGAGTATGTCATGGAGATATCCGATTTGATGCTGCATATATTTCTTCTCTCTTTTAAGAAGGAATATTATAATCTCTCCTGAGGTCTTGGAATTTTACTGAGAAGGAAACTTGATTACAATGCCTTCATAGACCAGAATACTTAACTTCCTTTTCTGTGAAGAGGATGTCCCTAATTTAAAACCCATCAGTAAGTGTTGGCAACCTAAAATATTCTTCCCAGTGTACATTATGTTATGCTTCAGAAGCACTTGGGGAAGTCAAGCTGTAATGGCTTTTGAACACTCTGCTATTTGCATTCTAACACACTGTCAGTGCAAGTGGGAAATAAGAGGCGCTGGAAATTGTATCAGTTAGCAATCCGCTTCCATGTTCCGTTCAAATGTGCAGAGGTTTTCTGTCATTTCTTCCAAGACTCAGTCAAGCAGAAGGAATGTAGGAAAAAATGCTATGCAATTACTTTTCATATCTACCTTTTGAAGCTGTTGCCGATGTGGTGATTGCTGTGGATTTCCTTTAAAACCCTTGCTGGAGTAGACAACATACTGTTCCTCCTGTTGCCTAAACACTTGTTGAAAAGGCCACCTGATATGCATGCAAACAAGGTCTAAAAATGTGTTTCCTCTTAGTTCAGATTGCCAGCTTGTTATTTAAGGGAAACATTATTCGACGAGGGATGTCTATGTAGCTGCCATACATGGCAGTATTAGAGGAAATTGTTTCTTGTTGTTTGCCATCCTTCGTTTTCTTTTTAATTAATCTTTTTATCTTAAATCTATTTATTTGTTTGTTTCTTATTTAACCTTTTCAGAAATCAAGCCTTGAAGTTGAAAGGAGAATGTTGTACTTAATATCTAACCTTTTTTTCCCTGTGAGTTTTCTTTATGTTTGAAAGTGCAATTAAAAAAGACTGTATAGAAATTATAGTCAGTCTAGAATGTTGTGTGTTTCATGGCACCCCATGGTGGGAAAATGCTACTACTCTGTTAGGGGCCTTGTCCTGGCTCTCAGTAGGTTTCCAGGTTTAAAGAGCTGTTTTTGACCTACCAACCCTTTATAGCTTGACAACTGGGTACCTGCAAGACCACTTTGTGTGTGTTTGTGTTCAAGTTAGTGTTGACTCCTGACAACTGCCTGGAGTAATCCCTGCAGTTTTGTTGACAATAGTTTGGAAGTAGTTTGAGTAGTGTGATGGCCCAGAGGTGGAGCTCTCACCTCACAATGAGGAGGCTATACATTCAATCCTTGGGAGAGGCAGATATTTCTCTCTCTGGGCACACTGGGAATTTATCTGCTAAACATACTAGATATAAATACAATAATAAGATATGAAGATTTATTGGACAATCAGGGGAAATTAAAAACAAGACAAGAATTTTAGAAAATCAGGGAATGGACATAAACTGGTGGCCATACATGCAGATACAGTCTAGATACAAGAAGGACTTAGAAACAGATGGATTTTAAAAGAACCACAACAATTTTACAGGGGACGGAAGAAAAACTCATTAAAAAATATACCATTATCTACTGCAATTTAAAATGGAAGAAGTAGTGAAAGAAAACATGGGCAACAAATTTTGGACATAACACAGAATTAGAGAAATGGGAAAACCTCTGGGAAATAAATTACAAACTAACAATTGCAACAGCATACAGAGAAAAATTGTGCAAAATGTTCTACAGATGGCATTTACTACCAGCGAGAATAGCGAAAATTTTTCCATACTGTTCACTGGATTGTTGGAAATGTAACCAGGCCCACGGAACATTCTATCATATGTGGTGACCGTGTACAGCAGCAAAAAATATTGGATAAGAATAAAAAACTGGCTGGAAGAGATAACTACACAATCAATAGAACTAAAATCAGAACTATTTCTATTAGGGATAATTACAGGGAAATATGAGAAAAAAATTCAATAGTTAATACTACATGTAATAACTGAAGCAAGAATCATATACACACAAAATTGGGGGGAAAAATACCAACAGAAGAAAATATGTTTTTTTTTTTTAAAGTATTAGAATGCACTGAAATGGACAGACTTACAAAATAAATAAAAGACAAATGAGAATCTGAGTATTACTTAGCATGGAATTTATGGTACAAATGGCTAGAGGAAAGATATAAAGAATAAAAAAGCATTAAAGAAAAAGTTTAAGAAATTAGAAAACAATCATAAAACCACAAAATTAATAAGAGGGAGAAAATGTAAGATATATTGTACTGTATATAAAATAGTACAGAATAATAGTTATAAGAGGAATATGTGTACATAGGTA
This sequence comes from Natrix helvetica, assembly GCF_964273705.1. Lineage (NCBI taxonomy): Eukaryota > Metazoa > Chordata > Lepidosauria > Squamata > Natricidae > Natrix > Natrix helvetica. Next base: position 20,907,807 of record NC_138549.1, on the reverse strand, counting down.
GATATCAGATGTATAGTATATAAATAAGTACATTGAAAGAGTAACGTGTATAGGAGAAATATAAGTATAAATTACCATATTAGTAGATGAAAATGTATAAAAATATATATCTATTATCTATCATCTGTCTGTCTGTCTGTCTGTCTGTCTGTCTGTCTGTATACATTTACGGATAAAAAGAGTGTAATGGATGCTTACCGATGTGGAAATGCTGCATAAATGATATTTGTGTTTAAAAAATGGAAAAAAATCAGTTTAATAAAAAACATTTAAAAAACAAATAAAAGTCAAAGTTCTTTCCCCCAGTCTATATGTCCATCACATGGTCCAATCTGGTCACTGTCTAAACTCCAATTGGTTTCAGTCCATGCCTCCCCAGCACCTGGCGAGAACGTCCTTTGTTCCCAGGAGAAAGAATTTTATTTTATCTACAGATCCCCAGCTATCTCCATCTGCCCCCTCCCATTCCCATAGCTCTAGCCAGCCCTGCTGTGGCAGCCCTGAAGATGCTCCAAAATGGCTTCAGGGTTGACATATATTTCTTTTCTGGGTTTCTCAGTCATTTCAGCATGACTCCCACACTGGCAAAAGGAGAGGGAAAAAAAGATTTATAGTACTTTGTTACCAAATTCTCATGGCAGAGTCCTAGGAAAACGGGTGGAGTCATGTGGTGCATTCGAGAGAAAACAAATTGCAGTTTTTCGTTTGCTTATCAATAAGATACAGTCACAAACAAACAGATAGTAGAATATGAACATTATTAGTGCAATCAGTGATATGATTGTATGCTACCTTTCATATTTCCTGTTCCTGTTTGTGATGCCCCCTTAAGGCATTCATTAGAATACCCAGAGAGCTCAAAGGAAACAATGCATGCACAATTGCTCTAACTCTCTTGAACTTTCATACATTCAAGAGAGATGTTATAAGGAAACCACACTCATGTTTATTTGAGCATAAAAACAGATACCGGTGCAATTCAGTATTCCTGCTTTGAGGGTTGAACCATATGGAAATTCAAGCATGCATTCAAGCAAATGTATTACAATACTTGCCTTCATATCTCCTTTAACCTCGAGGTTGTCAAACTTAGCAGCAGTTTCCCATGTTTTGCCTATATCTTTTCTTGACTCCTGCAGTGTGCTTTAATGATGAGTGCTATTGGGAAGGGTCCAGATATTATTGCAGTTAGTAGAGGGGGGAATCATCAAAGCCAATAACTTGTTCCCATGGTGCCAGTACAGATTGCATATTACTTAGCAGGCGCACTTCAAATTTCTGGTATTGACTTTTAAAGCCTCAAATGGATGGGGTCTGATTATCTCATTATTACTGCTCCAGATATGAACCCATCCAGTTACTTAGATCAGGAAGCCAAGGCTTTTTGTAGATCTTCAAATAAGAAGACGATATTTATAATTCAAAAATTAGCCTGAATTGTGGATGATATAATAAATCTCATGCTTGCACCCAGCACGCTAGCAGAGCTCTGACTCCGATCAGCATTCCCCAACAAGTGGCAGTCAAGCGGTGCCATCCGAAGATGGAGTGTCCTCCAAAAGTGCCTCATGAAAAGGAGTTGAAAACAAACCTGAAGGGGGAAAGGAGAGCATTCCAAAGGGCGGAAGAGGGAGCGCTGGCCGTGGTGCTGAAGATGGAGGCAGCAGAGACCATTGGCAAGACCTGGAACGGAGAGAACCCTGTCCCCAAATTTAGCTGTGTAAGCACCTATGCTGCTTTGTCAGTAGATGGGAATGACAAAGAAAAAGAGTATGCTGACTAAATTCTCCATCCTCTTCCATGTTGTCTCCTAACTGGTTGCCAAAACCTTTATTCAGACAAGACAGAAAAAATAAAACCCTACAAGTCAAATAAATAAATAAATCTCATGCTTGCACAAGGCTTTGGAAGATCAGCAAAAGTTTTAAGAAAAATTGCAAAACGCTTAGAAACTAGTATTTTAGACATTCAGAATACAGCAAATATTCTGGCTCTGGAGAGTTCTGGTGCTCTAAACCTTTATAATTCTTTTGAGCTGTCGGCTAAGCAGAGGCTTAATTATGAAATGTTGGTTGTAAAGTTTGACAAATGCTATATTTCTAAAAGTAACGAGATAGCTGAGATAGCTAAGAGATAAAATTTATATGCAAGTTGAATTTGGAAGATGCAATGGAATGTTTTTTTTTTCACAAATTGAAGGATAAAAGTTCAATTTCAACTTTGAATAGTTGAAACATTTCTAAGTGCTAACTACTGAGAAAATGTAGCTGTTAAATTGTTGTAAGTTACGCAAGTGAATATTATAAGACAGTAATTTGAGAGTACTTGGAGCTCCAGAGATATGTTGAACAAGTAATGTGAGGGCTGAAACTGACAGGTTTTATAGGCAGAACAGAAATCATTTTTGTATAAACAGGGAAGAAGCACATTCTATTATCAATATTAATAAAAGAGACTCCACTGACTTCAAATGCAGGAGAAAAAGATTTTGAATGTAAACCTTGGATCTCACTGTCTATAGGGCCAGCTGATAAATAGATAACAACCAGCTCTGACAGCTCCATTGCCACTGCTCCATTACCAACTGTCAAACAGTTTATCAGCCCGCTAAGCACTGTGGTTGAGTTCTAGTCTTAATGAATTTGCAAAATTCTAGAAAATTAAAATTTAACAACTGCCTCTCCCAAGCTGGTACAAGCAAATCATTTTCAATTTTTTTTTAAAAAAGGAAAATAAGATATAACTTGCTGTCAAATTGAGGGATAAAGAATGGTGAAGAAAATGCTAGTTCTTGGATTCTTGGGTGCAGATGAAAACATAGTTCAGATTCTATTGCAAAGGTAAGAAAAAAACCAATCTGAAAGAATGTGGAAAAGAAAGAAAAGATATGTAATGGGTGGCTCTCTGATGCGGAAAAACCTTAGACAAACTGTCAGCAGTTGGAATGTTATAAAAACAATTGAAGACTTATAAAACATCAAACTCTGCTTATATGGGCCATATAGAACTGCAGTGATATATTATATATTTGGCAGTAGCACTCCTTTCTACTTAGGTTTCCAGTATGTTCTTCTACGTGTACAAAATTTGTGTGTGTGGTGTGGTGGCATAGAGGTGGAGCTCTCGCCTCACAATCAGGAGGCTGTGAGTTCGATCCTAGGTAGAGGCAGATATTTCTCTCTCTGGGCACAATGAGAATATATCTGCTGAAATAAACTCTGCATTGGTGACAGGAAGGGCATCTGGCCAGTAAATACTCAGCTCCATTCAGTTGCCAGGACTCCATCCCGCAAAGGATTATGGGAGTTGTTTAAAGAGGATGAGTTTGGAGGTAGTTTCCCATTGCCTCCTTTTTAGGGCTGAGAGAGAGGGCCTGACCCAATGTCATACAATTGTGCCTGAAGTGAAATATGAACTCATCATTTCCTGGTTACTAACCAGATGTTTTAACCATTATTCTGATTCTTGCAGGGCCACTTATTCTAATCTGAACAAAGCTCCACACTGGTGACAGGAAGGGCATCCGGCTATTAAATGCTCTGCTAGCTCCATTCAGTTGCCTAGACTCCACCTCACAAGGGATTATGGGGTCGCTAAATGATGATAGATAGATAAATAGATAGATAGATAGATAGATAGATGGATGGATGGATGGATGGATGGATGGATGGATGGATGGACGGACGGATGGATAGATGATATGATAGATAGATAGATAGATAGATAGATAGATAGATAGATAGATAGATAGATAGATGATAGATGGATGGATGGATGGATGGATGGATGGATGGATGGATGGATGGATGGATAGATAGATGATATGATAGATAGATGATAGATAGATAGATAGATAGATAGATAGATAGATAGATAGATAGATAGATAGATAGATGGGTGGGTGGGTGGGTGGGTGGGTGGGTGGGTGGGTGGATGGATGGATGATACAGATATAGATATATAAATCTCAGCCACTGTATTCATACAATGAACTCAGATATTTTGTCATGATTTTTTTCTTCTAATCTTGATCATTTCTTTTCAACGCATGGATAATTCCACTAAAGAAATGGACTAATAATGGACCAATAATAACTAATAACTTAAAGAAATGATTTTTAGATTCTGATCAACAGTGGCAGAATATAATGGAATTACTGAAAACCTACTTCAGTTTAAGAACAGCTAAAAGTTCATGCAATAGATTCATATCTAATTTATCTGTTATAAAGATAGCAATTTCTAGAATCAAACATCACTTATTCTTTATGCCTTGAAATAAGGATTGTTGGATGATATTTAGACATGCAAATAATGATGTTCTACTCTCCAGCAAAGAAGAGAGTAGCAACTTAGCAGGAAGTTAGAACAGTCCTTGTTGTGAAAAAACATGGCTGATATTTCATTAAAATGGGTATGAAATACTTAGTTTTATATTCTTGATTTGTTTTTTTGTAAATATTTTATACAGTTGCTAATAAATACTCATGAGATTATAGATTTACAGATGAGTCAGCAGGTTCAGCTTATGTAGTTAAGAAGATGGAATAGAAAGATGAAGAGAGGTTAGTTTCCATTCTTTGTTTTTTTTCTCAACACATTGTCCATTATTTTCCTGAAATTGTCAAATTAAATAGCCAATGAATTGAAATGACTTTATTTTACTCCTTGGTGTCAGGTTGGAATAGAAAATGAATGGGAGAGGAGGGGAGGGGAAGTGAGAGGATAGGATAGGAGAGAAGAGAAGAGAAGAGAAGAGAAGAAATTTTTTTTGTAGAATTTTGCAAACATTAGATATTTATAGTTTTCCCCTTTGAATGCTAGGCACAGTGCTTGTTGAAGCCATTTTTTGCAAGAGGCAATATTGCTACGAAAAAAGTTATTTCTGTAAGATTTAACATTCCACTAAATGTTTTGACAGATAATGGGTTTTAATTTCTTAGGAGTTTTATGAAGTAAATTTTATGAATTTTTAATCAACACAGAATTTCTCCTGGCAAAGAATTTGGTTGAGAACTGTATGAAAATAATTAAATGCCTGTTAAATGGAATAGATTTCCTAGGGAGGTGATGGCTTGCTCTTAACTGGAAATGTTTAAACAGAGGTTGGATGGATATCTGATGGGAATCCTGTAGCAGTAGAATTCCGAACTGTGCAGGAGCTTATGGGCTTCCTGAACCATTGCAATTTGTCATTGTGCTGAGCACATTATTTGGATAGGATAGATTGTTCAGTTAAGATTCTTCAGTGAAATACATTGAAACCATTGGTAATACTCAATTCTGATGTAATTCACACACACACACACACACACACAAAGAGAGAAAAATATTAACTTAGTCCTGTTTTCACTTCAAGCTGTGTTGTCTTAAAACTCTGCAAAAATAGTACATGTACTGTAATTTTACCCAATAAAACATATAGAGGGATAGAATTAAGATCACGTGAAGTGTTGATACCACTTTATAAAGCCTTGGTAAGGCCACACTTGGAATACTGCATCCAGTTTTGGTTGCCACGATGTAGAAATGTTGAGACTCTAGAAAGAGTGCAGAGAAGAGCAACAAAGATAATTAGGGGACTGGAGACTAAAACATATGAAGAACAGTTGCAAGAACTGGGTATGTCTAGTTTAATGAAAAGAAGGACAAGGGGAGACATGATAGCAGTGTTCCAATATCTCAGGGGTTGCCATAAAGAAGAGGGAGTCAAACTATTCTCCAAAACACCTGAGAGTAGAACAAGAAGCAATGGGTGGAAACTAATCAAGGAGAGAAGCAACTTAGAACTGAGGAGAAATTTCCTGACAGTTAGAACAATTAATCAGTGGAACAGCTTGCCTCCAGAAGGTGAGTGTGCCAACACTGGAAGTTTTTAAAAAGATGTTGGATAACCATTTGTCTGAGGTGGTCTAGGGTTTCCTGCCTAAGCAGGGGGTTGGACCAGAAGACCTCCAAGGTCGCTTCCAACTTTGTTATTCTATTCTATTCTATTCCATTCTATTTCCACCAATGTTTTTTTCCTCGTGTCATCTATTATTTGCATTATTATTTGCATGTTGTAGGCATTTTGTTCAATAACAGACTTTGTTTGCATTTTTTTCCCTGGCAAAATGGATCACAATATTGGAAAATGTATGAAATTGATGTATAGTTGCATTTCAGTTGCATACTTGATTAGAAATCTGGGGAATTGATATATTGACGTTCAATGTAAACAAAATGAGACTGTTTCCTCATAATCTGAAAGCTCAGCTATATAGTTAACATATATGGAACACACACATACAAACACACACATATATTTGTGTGTGTGCATTTATATGTATGTGGATAGATGATAGATAGATAGATAGATAGATAGATAGATAGATAGATAGATAGATAGATAGATAGATAATAGATAGATAATAGATAGATAATAGATAGATAGATGATAGATGATAGATGATAGATGATAGATAGATAGATAGATAGATAGATAGATAGATAGAAGATAGATAGATAGATAGATAGATAGATAGATAGATAGATAAATGATAGATAGAT